>NC_067240.1:10905000-11157500 GCF_019924925.1 Ctenopharyngodon idella | reverse complement strand
CCGAAATGCGAATCACAATGACAAATACAGGTCTTTTATAGTCATTAAACAGGTACTACTATTAAACCTGTCACAAATTCCAGTCATATGACTGACACTTTGGTTTTGTATAGCTTCAGGGTGTCTGCCACTGTTGCCTCATGAAAACACCTCCTACTCACACATTTGCAAACACTGGAGAGGAAGTTCCCCATCCTTCACTGCATCGCTGACACACACCTTCCCATCTTTTACCAGTTTAGCCACATGAAGAAGTGGCAAACACCTTTTTTCCCCTTACCTCTTTGGTGTGATATCACTTTACTGGGTCACCAGATTTCTCGGTGTCACTGTGGGGACACATTGCTCACCTCGTGACTTCTTTACCTCTTGAACCAGCAGAAATTTTCCCTTGATACCAGCCGTGACAGCCAGCTGTCATTTTCTCCTCCTACTTAATAGGAAAGGGAGGAAAAAGTGAGCCGCAGGAAGAGCCGGCATTGGTGAAAGCGAGAGTTGGAAAGCGATAAGCATCTCGGCTTATTTGTAGAGTCCCTCATCAAAGTTGAATGACTGAGTAATTGGTTTGTAACAGTAACACTTACTTGGCCATCAATAATGGCCATGCAAGCTTGGGTAGAATTACTTCATTGGAGGGGAGGGGGGGGAACCGTTGTCGGGTTTCAGCATCATTATGATCTGAAGGGACACGGTTATGTTGGACAAATATTTATGCAGTGTTGGGTTACTTGGAACATCCTAACGAGAGAGCACAAGAATAGGCAAGGTGATTGAGAAGTCAAATACACATGTCCAACATTATTATCTAATCTAAAGATCTCAAAGCAAAACAGTAATGATAAGATTGTAAGAATCAGCTTCAAGATTAGGAATGATAATTGTTCAGGTTCCGATTTCTCTTCTTTAATGATCTTGATTCTTTAGCAGCTTCATTAACAATTCTTTAAGTAAAAGAAAGTTTGAAATAAAAATAAAAAAATGCAATTCCACAACCTAATGATAAGATAACTTTCGTAAATCTAGAAATTTGGTGGCATAAATCTAATTCAGTAATTGGCCTTAAAGAGTAATTTGTTCAGGAATCAGACTACACTCTATGCTTTTGATTCATTAAAAAGAATGGGCTCAAAAATGTAAAATAAAGCAAATAAACCAACTCGTTTGGGAATCGAACAACATGAGCTTGATTCTGGATGATGAATGCACTGCATGTTCTTCAAACTTGTGCAATATATTGCATACATGATCCAGAGAGACCTTTTCAAATGCTTAGCAGTCAGAAACAGAATATTATGCAAAACACAAGGTCACCCCCAACTTTCATAGCCTAATTCACACTTTTTGATGAAAGAGTGGTTCTTCAAGTAAATCTAAACCCCACTGCTACTCAAAACCACCTTGAGATTATGATCCCAGACCGTGCTTGTTTGTTTTCTGTGATTCGGTTTCCTCTTCACTGCTTGTGTTCCCTCCTTTTGCTCTTTCCTCTGCGCAGCAGAACACTAGAGATGACGTTATGATGTAATTTCGTATGTTAATACCTCCAGTATCACATCAAAACATCAGACGTCTGCAGATCTCTGGGGTCACACACACACACAAGCTCTGTATTAAAATATAATTTGACATTTGCAACTGGAAAAGTTGCCGTGGCACAAAAAACAACAACAAAAAAACAAAAAGAACAAGGTGAAAACAGAGCTTGCTGTATTTCTCAGACTCAGGAACGCTGGTGTGGCCATATGTCATTCTCTCTGGTTTCGCATAAGACCCTTGTTACCTCCCCAGAGATGCACAGCTGTGGGACCTCTGTTTGAACCCCCAGCTGGGGGTTGAACAATGCTTCCCTCCAAAACAGACACACTCAAACACACACACACACTTTTTCGAGTAATCATAGCCTCATGCGGGGCCAAACTTTAAAGCTGGGGATCACTTCCCTGTGGTCGCTGCCCAGGCAGTAAACAGATCCAGTGGGCAGCTCACCTGAGAGAGCTAATGCGGAACCCAATCAGGCCTTCTCAGATGTCCGGCCCTTTCCACTGCCACTCGGGCAAGGCTACGAGGGCAAAGACAGGGGCCTGTGGAGAGGGATCATGGTGATACCCAATCAAACGTTGTAAATCCTCTCTGCAGACAGGCTCAGTGATATCGTTTCATTCACTAATGGCGTGAAACTAACTCACCGCCACTTCGCATATGAAGTAGGTGACAAATATAAGTCCAATGATTCACTGAAACCAATAACATATGCTCCGCACAGGGAGGAAATCACACTACCTCTTGAAGCATAATATCAAAACAAACAATGAGAGTTTGGGATCCGTCTGGGCCCAGACACAAGGGAGTCTTGGGATTAATTACCTAGCGATGAGTAATCATTCCTGTGCAACTTTGAATGGGAAACTTCATTCGGAAGCATGAATTCTCTCCACTCTGTACTTACTCTATACTCTTTGAAATGTTTCTCGTTATCAGATTTTTTTTTTAGGAAGATAGTAAAGTTTCCAGGCAGAAAAAAAGTAGAAAATGCACAGAAATCAGCATTAACCCATTTTACTTCCATATTCTGATGTATTTCTGAGAAGCAGGATTGGATTTTATCCATTAGGAATTGATTGGATCATGGAAATTGGATGTTATATATCAGAATGTTGCCAATGGGAGGGGCTGAAAACTAAGAGGGATTCCTAACATTATCTGAAAAATAAAGTACTATAGTTTTAAAGGCAAGTCATAACTTTTGGTAAAAAAAAAAAAAAAAAAAAAAAAAAAAAATGATGAAGACAAACTATTTGTTTACAATGTAACAACAAGCACTGATGACTCATGCACAAAAAGACCAGAATTGTGTATTAAGAAAATGAAAAGAATCGATTTTTATTTTAAGTTGCATGTTGACTTTAAGTGAAGGATATAAAACTATTTGTAACCTCAAACTATACTTTGGTTAAAAGTGCTCGCTACATTAATAAATGTATGATTAAAAAAATGGTGAAAACTGATGCTGAAATTGTAATTAGACAGCACATATACATATTGCTTTAAAAAGCTCTCTGTGAATAAGCCCCAGTGGTCAAAGCTCACCTCCAGTGGAGAAAAAAAGCATTACACTGCTTATTGTCTCAGCAAGCAATAGCCTCCAAAATTCCTCAAGAATTCCCCCCCCCCCCCTTTTTTTTTTTTTTAAAGAAAATGTACAACTTCAAACTGACTTTTTTTCTTATTATTTGGCTAAATCTTCATTTATTGGGTATATACATTTCATGATACCCTGAACTGTTCAGCTTCTGGTCAGTAGGGCTTTACTTTAAGTAAAGAGACAGCCCTTTCGAAACAAACCTCCTCAAGTTTCCATTCCTTGTCTTAGCTCATTTGTCTCTGTTAGGTCAGGGACAGACAACAGCATCACCATTATTAATATTGATCTAAGGCAGTTACAATTGATTTTCTCTCACCCATCATCCTCAGGTCATTTTTGTTGGTCAGGGAACCTGGGGTTCCAACTTGTGGAAAGCAAAGCATTTATTTATGTATTTATTTGAAAAATAAAAATTACATAATAAATATATATACATTAAATTATATATCCACGCAACCTGCTCAAGCAGACATCATGCGTCATCAGCACGTTCCGTAAGGCTATGCAGAGTTGTAGACAGACAGCCACCAAAGGCCACAAACAAACTGCAGCTGACTCTTACAGTTCCTCCTGAACCAAAACAACGAGCTTATGCTGCTTTCACGCCATGACGTAATTACAGTAATTAAGAGATGACAACCCGTGACATTCTCATTGGAGCTGTTCATGTAATTATGCATTTATATGGCAACACTATCAACGCTGAAATGAATCTGCAGCATTCAGGTGGTACAAGTAAGAGTTCTGTAAGTTGTTTAACCCTCACATTTGAATTTGGCAGTTGATCATGTGATGCACTGAACGTTCTAATCACATCGGTGTGATCGTACACCGGGTTAAGTTGAGTAGGGTTAAGTTGATTATTATTGTAATGTTATGAGCTAGCCTTTGATACATGAGGTAATTTAACGTTGTCTCTTGTGGACACTTTGTAGACTCTGTTCTGACTGTATGCGGTCATGTGTTTTGGAGGAGGCGTGTCTTTGGAGACGCTCTGTAGGAAGAATGGGATTAGAGATGCACCGATACTAAATTTCTCTTCCGATTATTCAGAATGATATCGGCCGATACCGATAGTTTGGTTTTTCTTAAGGAAAAAAAAAAAATTCTCCCAAATAATGTTGCAAACTATACAAGGAACCCTCTCATTTGGTACACTACAATAATAGAGGTTACAATTAACAGCAGAGGTATTATATTCAGCAGCTTTTTATTTTCGATATAATAATTACACTGTATAAAACTTAGTATCACATAAGGTAGTTTTCATAAGCACATGTCTTCATGGCAAATTTGCACAAACATATAATTAACAGTAAACAGTAAACACCTCTCCAGTGTTTTTTTTTTTTTTATTTATTTTTTTTTTATATATGAAGATAGCTAAGGAACTGTGAACACTGGAAAACATTCCTGAGGTAAAAGTGACATGATGTGACATATTGTTCACAAACTGTTTTATTGACGAATAAAGTGATTACATGAGACATGATACATTCTGGTAAGTTGTACAATATATTTAAACATACCTTTGATGTTCATTCATGTTTTTTGAGATAAAACTATTGAAGAGGAAGAAAAGACTCGCACTCCGCGCTGCCGCCTGAACTGAGGTGTTACAGCGATCTGACACGTCACATTTAAGAGCGCCGAAACGCCATTTATTGTTTGAATTTCATGATAAAATGGACAGAATTTGAAAACTGAAACTTTAATTCTTATCAGAAGTAATAAAGCACAAATCTTTTTGCGATTATTGGATGGAAGGCGGTACAAATAATATTTGATGTAGGAAAAAAAAACGCAGACCTGGCAACCCTGGCTTGAACTACGGGTGATTCATAGGGTCAAAAAGAGCCTGCTTTAAAGTCACTATTTTTAAACTGTTAATGCGTTAAAATTCAACACAAGAGTAATTTTCTTCACACACAGTATATGTATGAGTTGCAGTCTGAACACGTCTTTCTGCACCCTTTTGATTGACAGGATATAATCGGCCCTGACCATCGGCAGTTTTTAAAGTGATAATAATAGCTTTTATCAGCCGATACTGATTGTTAGCCGATACATCGGTGCATCTCTAGATGGGATCTTATGCTTTTAAAGCCAGCTTGCTTTTGCTAGCCTCTCTGAAGTTGCCTACCCTACCTTTAATACATAAATGCTTTGCTTCACTGGGAGTCTATGAGAGGATTGTTGAAAAAAAAAGACATAAGGATTTGAATTAATGTATTTTTGTTTCTAGCTCCTTTATATGATGATTAGTCACATTTATAATTGGGTGTGACTGCCACAAACAACCAATAATTCAAAATGACTGGCAGCATTTGGCATTTAGTTTGATGTTCATCTTGTTTCTTGTATATTACCATTTGTAAATATTGTACAATTAGTTCTAAGCTTAGGTGATTCATTTCATTGAGAAACTGAACATATCTTAATATATACATTGCCACACTGATAAGTGACATCTGTCCGCTCTTGAAATGCAGCAGCCGCCACTGATCTAATCAGTGACTGTGGTTTCCTATGCACTGTCTCCATGTTCCGTACTTCATAAAAAGTGGGATTAATACATAACTTTATGCCTGAATCTCACTATGTGATAAAATAAGTTAGCCACAGATTTACCACATGAGTTCTGTTAGGCAATGTCTCTCTATGAGCTTATTCAGGTTCATGAAGAACCACTCTGTAGTCTTCACTGTGTGCCTGCAGGCCTAACAGACGCTCTGCTTTTCACATTAACCTGGCTTACCAGCTAAATACACACAAGAGAACATTACTGTACTTCACAGTAAGTAAAATCTTCCAACAATCTTAGGATAATGAGGTCACAATGTAGAAATGAACGTCTTTATTAATTTCAAAGCCATTTAAGCCAAACAGGCTACTGAAACGGTATAAGTTATGATAGTGTAGACCTTTGCTGGAAAAGAAATGTAGAGGAAATAAATACCCCTAAATGTGAATAACGCTAAACATCCGCATATACACATACATGAAAAACCTAAAACACTTTCTTTCCACGCTGTGCTCCAAATAAGAAAACCTACAGAGTCCAAAGTTGTAAACATAATTTGAGGCACTTATGGGATAGCAGTGCATTATGGGAGAGAAGATTCAACACATTTACAAAGGAACATTACAGATCAATATATCGACAAATGTCAAAGCATTACAACTGTGGACAAATAAGCAACTGAAGAGGCACTGAAGACTATAAAGAGCAACTATAAACATAGATTGCTTACTGCATACTGTGCAGCACATATTGTGTACAATTATTAATACTTGGGGGAAAAAAATTAAAACCTGCGTAAGATGGTTTGCTAGATTTAACTTCAGATAGCTGCCAAATAGACTAGATGAAGACCAGCTTTAACTAATTAAAGACCAGTTTGGTCAGGCTGGAAGGCCATCTAAGACTAGCAAACAACCACCTTAGGTTACTTTAACAAATTTTGAGTAAAACTGAGTGAAGCTGAAGAGCACTGCATTGTGGGACACACAGTATTTCATGCAGTGTGTTCTCTCTGGTATTCCATGCATTAAAAAAAAGTACATGCTATGGTTAGTATACATCCTGCAATATGGTTGTATGCTATTTTGAGCACAGTGACTGTGTCTGTGAAATGTCCTTCCATGACTGTGGAGCACTGCATGTACTATTACGTCCTTCCCATACAGTGGTTTCCCTCCTTACCATATCCATTCTCATCACTACTGAGCCAGCTAACCTTCCGAGAGACTAGCCGCCCTTGCCGTCATGGCATTTGGCGAGTGCTGAGTGTGAATTAGACATGACAGGGTCACTGCGCCCAGAGTCTTATCCCTCAAGAGAGAAGAGCCAGACTACAGAATATAATTGGATACAAACATCAACACAAATGCCAATTTGTCCATCAGTTACTTGTCTCCGTCCTGTTTTCTCTATACGTTGATAACGTTTGAGGCAGAAAATCATCCACATTAGTCTAAACAAAAGCCATCTGTAATGTCTTTACCTAGACGAGGTACTGCACCTGACAACACAAATCTTTTGAAGTAAATGGCAATACTCACTGGAAATAAGTTGATAACGACTACACAGACTACACTACGACTACACTACTCTCTCACTCATCTCATTCGTTCCAGTTAAATAATGCTTGTATTGCATATAATTTTATTCATTCCCGCAGGCTTCGTGCTCACACCAAAAGCGTGCGCACCACTGATCTATATTAGTGGAGCAAACAAGCCACGCTCAGTCTCAAACAGAGACAGAAGTCAAACAGTCACAACAAGTACTAAAATGAGTGGCTTACTGCGCTTAAATGGTCAAATACATACAAAATTATGTCAAAATGACCATTTTGGCGATTATTCAGATAAACACCGTCAATTTTGGATCGTTAAATAGCTAAGAAAGAGACGCATGTTGTGTAACAGTATTGGGTCCGTTCATAAACTCTTAAAGGGACAGCAGTCCAATATTCCTGCTGCTGTCTGTCATGTTATTTAAAGGAACACTCCACTTTTTTTGAAAATAGGCTCATTTTCCAACTCCCCTAGAGTTAAACAGTTGAGTTTTACCGTTTTCGAATCCATTCAGTCGATATCCGGGTACCACTTTTAGCATAGCTTAGCATAGTTCATTGAATCTGATTAGACCGTTAGCATCTCGTTAAAAAATGACCAAAGAGTTTCAATATTTTTCCTATTTAAAACTTGACTCTTCTGTAGTTACATCGTGCAGTAAGACCGACGGAAAATGAAAAGTTGTGATTTTCTAGGCCGATATGGCTAGGAACTATACTCTCATTCCGCCGTAATAATCAAGGAACTTTGGGGAGTTGGAAAATGAGCCTATTTTCAAAAAAAGTGGAGTGTTCCTTTAAAGAACAAAAGACAAAGAAAATCACTTTCTGCTCTTGACTGAATAAGTTTTATAACTTTAATAGTAAGAATAAATCTGTATTTAATATTTACAATAAAGAATACAGAAATTAAGGTAAGCAATGTAAAATAACACTGGATGTGTTATTTTACCTTTTAACCAATGTAAAATAACACTGGATGTGTTATTTTACATTTGATTATTTTAATTTCTGTAGTATTTCTTACCTGAATAAAAACCTACTTAACCTGAAGAACTTAGTTTTATAGCTCTCTTTATTCTATTGCATTTATTTGTGCTGTTGTTTGCAATTTTTTTTTATTTTTTCTTATTTTATTACTGACTTTTTACTTGGTTTTTTTATGAAAATAAAACTTTGAGTTGAAGAAAAGTAGATTTTTGTATTATAGTTCTTAGAAAGAAAATCGGAATCGGCAAAAAACGGTATCAGCAGATCACACTAACAAAAAAAAAAGGAAATCGGAATCGGCCAAGGAAATTGCAATCTGTTCATCTCTAGCGTTCACCCTAACCCTAACCCTAAGTCAACATGAAATCAGAATCAGAAATTAATACCATCAAGATCATCCCTACATTTGTTTTCATTAAATATCCCGTCTGAAATACATCACATTGCTGAACTAAAATGGTTTGCACACATCAATTCATATTGACTTGAACAAAAATATGATCTATGGCCTCCAAACTCTTTGTACATTGGCATTGTTTCCTTCCATTGTCCTCTAACTGTGATAAGAAATATTTTGTGGTAATCAACATTATGCTACAAATGTTGTCAATTGAGCTTAACGTGTATTGAATGCAAAACGTTCCTTTAACGTTTGTATTTCAACTAATTTGATTGAAATAGACTACAAAATTCAGCAAATAACTATGAAGGACATGTGCGTAAACATATTACTGAATTCAAATGTAGCGGCCTCTCGGTCTGCAGTCTATTTCAAAACAGACCACATAATATATATGGCATTAAGCACTGGTCTCTAATTTAATTTCCTCTCAAATTTGGCAGCACAGCTGCATTAGTTCACTGTGATCAATACGAAGAAGTCTGCACTGCAAGAAAAAAATCATTTTACTGTCTTTATTTCAAATTACATCATGCAGGAACATTAAAGTAAATTGTAGATAGATCCTGTTTCATTATTTATTGTTTCATAGACAGTAATTACTGTCAGAAGACTTTGATGTGGTGAAAGCACTGCTCCTTCCCTTCCTGTTTCCCTTCCCGGCTAGCCGCCTATTCTATAATTATTCAAAGAATAACTGTGATTAATTTGATTAAACAGTGCATGTTATGAATTAAAAAGAGGAAAATATACATTTTCAGTCATTTGGTTTGGTCTTATAGTGGTTCATTTTTGACCACTGTGGTTAAACTCCAGTCTTCACTTCTTCTCCTTGAATAATATTATGTCTTGTCTTTAAATAGGACATTTTTGTGGTATGCCACAGTACCTATTCAACTCTGGTAGACCCCATGAATGCATTCAAACAAAGCACATTTGGAAATCATTATGATTTAGCCTCTGAATGGAGCTAATGGATGGGAAACAGGGTTTAGGGGGTTTATAGGGAAGCTGATGAACATATTCAGAGAAGTCAGTTCATTAGTCTTGGCTGAAAGCAGCAAGCACACTCGTGCAATCATGGTTCACTGTAGGCGCACATCCTAAGTGCTCACTGAGTGCGGTGTGCCGAGCCAAACCAGAGAGTTTACACAACCTTAAATGAGCAATCTACAGAGTGCTAAACACCACCTCTCTAAATTTTAAGCATGTTCCGACGATAGTAAAGACAACCGCAGTGTACACACACAGGAGTTTCACTTTGAGCTTGGGGGGGGGGGGGGGACGACAAAAGCCACATCTGAAGAGGGAATATATTCCACGGGAAGGTGTATTCACACCAAGGGATTAAGGTTTGGTTGGTTAGCATAGCTGCTGGTAGTTGCTGATGTTGTGCAAGATAAAAAAAAAAAAAAAAATTTCTAGCTAATCAAAAGAGCAGTTACCTCTATGCTAAGCAAGTAGCCTAAGCTGTACGCTAACTGAAAACATACACAAAAAAGGGAAATGTTTAATTGTTCAAAAGTTTAGGTTCAGTGAGAATTTTTTATGTTTCTGAAATAAGTCTCTTGCGCTCACCAAAGCTACATTTATTCGAATACAGTAAAATGAAGAATGGATATTATTTGGATACAAAAAGATTATATTTAATCTTGTTATTAAATTATCAATCTCTTTAAAGGGTTAGTTCACCCAAAAATGAAAATTCTGTCATTAATTACTCACCCTCATGTCTTTCCAAACCTGTAAGACCTTTGTTCATCTTCAGAACACAAATGATCTTTTTGATGAAATCTGAGAGAATTCTGTCCCTCCATTAACAGCTACGCAAGTGACACTTTGACGCTTCAAAAAGTTCATAAAGAGATCGTAAAACTAATCCATATGAATTGAGCGGTTTAGTCCAAATTTTCTGAAGAGACTCAATCGCTTCATATGATGAACAAATTAAATTTAGGCTTTTATTCACATATAAACATTGATCAGCGAACAAACAGAAGCTCAACCAAATCTGCTTGATGCGCAAGAACAAACCTCTTCCAAAAGCTCAAACTTGCTGCGTAACACAAGAATGAACCTCATTGGTTCTCGCACATCAAGCAATACTTGAGCTTCAGTTTACCACAACTGCTGTGTGAGTTGATAAATGTTTATGTGTGATTATAAGCCTAAATTCAATCTGTTCATCATACAATGCGATCGTGCCTCTTCTGAAAATTTAGACTAAACCGCTCATTTCATATGGATTAGTTTTACAATCTCTTTATGAACTTTTCGAAGCGTCAAAGTGGTAGTTGCATAGCTATCCATGGAGGGACAGAAAGCTCTCAGATTTCATCAAAAAAATCTTCAATTGTGTTCTGAAGATAAATGAAAGTCTTGCAGGTTTGGAACGGCATGAGGGTGAGTAATTAATGACAGAATTTCATTTTTGGGTGAACTAACCCTTTAACAATTAATTTTAAATGTAAGATGAGCATGCATAATTAAATATCCAATTTCAAAATCCAATCAAATAAAATAAAAATATATCTAATATTGGTATACACATTGCATACAGTAGTAAAGTTACTTGTACTTCTCTAAGAGTGTAGCTAACAATGCTAATGTAGCTTTTTAGATTTTATTCTAAACCTTATATCCTTGAGTATCCAACAAATCAAAGACGTTAAATGCAGGACTCTAAAACAAATTTGCCATATCTTCACTATGCAATAGCCATTTACTCTTAGCCCAATTTGGGGTGATGTCAGAGTATGCGTCCTGCAGTATGGTTAGACTGCGTGGAGGGTGGGCACTCATGCATGAAGGATAGTTTGGGCTTTGCTGGCGTGATCTTCTGCCTCATGGATTGGCCACATGATTCTCTCCTCCCATCTCAGTGCAAGCTTGCATGGTGAGCTGTCAAAGTTTATTACAGTCACACACTTCCACGATCAATAGAACCTCGTCCCGAGACATACAGGGAGAAGGAAGGATGGTGAGAGTGGAAGAGAAGTACACAGAAAAAGGACACATGGGGCAGAGAGATCAAGGGTAGAGGATGTAGTGATAATTTGTTTGTGCCTCTTTTGCAGCGTGCATTACAAGACATGCTATCTCTGAGTGTATAGAAGTGCATAGTCAGCCACACTGTCAGTTTCATAGAGACATATTAATGAACCATTAGAAACATTGTTCTAATATGCAGACAAATGTTGGATCGGGCTAGTAAACCCCTAAATGACTCCTTTCAAGAAAGGGCCTAGATTACACCCAATGGCATAAACATGGGGATGAAATCTGTTCTGCATTTATGACAAATATTGTAAGCTTTTGATTCCAAACAGAGCAACAATCTTCTCTACAAGCACTGGCAGAGAGACAATCTTTCTTGCTTTCTAAACCATGAAAAGGTCCAAGGGTGTGCCAAAGCTTCCACACGCCTTCATCTGGGGTTTTGTTTAGTTGCCAACCTGATTCTTTTGGCAGACAACTGTGTCACTTATGAGACAGCAGGATCTGTGTGGCTATGAGGCAGATGGAGAGATTCAGAGAGCTGCTAAACAGGAAAATGAGCTGACAAAGCACGCTGAAGTCAAGCCCGGTCTGGGCTGCAATCAACAAATCTTTGTGAAATTATAGCCTGCTAAGTCTTCAGCACATGACATGTGATTGCCAATGAGGATGATGAAAAGAACAGATAATTATATGAATGGATATATTTACAAACCGTCATTTAGATAGTGTATGTAAATGTGTATGTCATAGTCTTCTATTGTTTTATATATTTTATATATTACTATAGACTAACCCCTCCCCCCACATATTAAAACCAATTTTTCCTTACCTCTAAAATAATTTGGGTTTAAAAAATAATAATAATAATGTGTAATATTATAATACGCAATAATATTTTAATTTACAGCCAAACCAAAAATTATTCAGACATTTTTTATATTTTTACTAGTGGGTGCAGGACACTATAGTTCATTTATTTAAGTGAGGATAGCAAAATAAAGTAAACTGTGATATTATACCCAAAAAGTCTTCATACAGTGGACTACCAGTAAAACTGATAAAAATGTGGAACCACAAATTATTCAGACACTTTGACCTGACCATGTTTTGCTCAAGAAATAATCTTAATTATCTGTCATAATTAAGATTATATTTTTTCTGACAGTTTAACTCTGAGATCTTGTCATATTTTATTACCATTTTTTTAAACTATAGTAAATAAACTGTATTAATGAATGAAATGTTGAAGGTGTCTGAATAAATTTTGGTTTGACTGTATTTTAAATTTTTATTTATTCCTGTGATGGCAAAGCTGAATTTTCAGCAGCCATTACTTCAGTTTTCAGTGTCATATGATCCTTCAGAAATCATATTTTGCTGCCTATAGATTTTGTATCATTGAAGATTTTGTATCATTGTGTGACACTGAAGACTGGAGTAATGGCTACTGAAAAAAAAAAAAAAATCAGCTTTGCCATCACAGGAATAAATTACATTTTAAAATATACTAAAATTGAAAACAGTTATTTTATTTTTTAATATTTAATATTTCACAAAATAATATTAATATTTCACAATATTACTGTTTTACTGTATTTCTGAATAAATAAATGCAGCCTTGCTGAGCATACTTGCTGAGACTTCTTTCAAAAACATGAAAAAAATTAATTATTCCTTTTGCAGTATGACAATTAGCTTTTTTTCTGTATTGTATTTATATTTATGTCAGATTTTACTCATTTATATGGAGGATTTTGTCCCCAAAGTATAGCTAACCAAACCCACACACATCCACATTGTCCATTTGGGCTATTGCATAAACTGACATGTATATCTATAGGCCACAAATAATTGTTTTTCCCTATTGGATCACTGCACCCACAACATGTATGTCTGGTCAATTATTCAGCCAGGGACAAGTGGTTGTTTCCTGCACCTGAGAGGTTGCAAGATGACCCAAATCTATCTGCTTCAGCAGTCTGCCAATCTACATCTCGACAGTACACTGTAGCCCCCAAAATAAATCCCCCATGTTCAAAAACACTATTTAGGATGCAAAGAACAGCCTCTCAACAAAATGATTTTTGATTATTAAATTAAATGATGACTAAAATCTAGAAAAAAACAATAATGTAAAAAAAACCCCTACACATTGGTGGTTACACCGAGTCCCAACCAGACGCCGCGACACGCAATAAAAGGTATCTTTTCCATGTTAATCAGAGTTTTTGTTCTAACCAGCCGCGACTGTGACACGCGGTGATTATATTTCAGAAATAGTTTCTATTTCTCCGCGACCTCGCGGCTGGAACAGCAACACAAAGAATAGCAATGATAATATCAGGTACTGTTTATGTGCTTTATTTAATGTTAAAACTGTTTAATGTAAGTTTGAATATCATTCTGTGTTCTCAGCTTTTTAGCTGTAATGAAAACAACACTGGCTAATTTACCTCAGATCTTGAAAATAAATGGGCACAAGTCAACTCAATGCGAACAAATAACTGTACTCTATGACAAAGATTGTTTAAGTCACTCCGTATGTACTTTAAATAATGTTTAAATGGTGCAATATTTATTAATTTTACTATGTACTTGCCCATTTCATTGTGTCTGCTGTGCTCTTGCCGAGAGAGCCCGCCCACACTCTCTTCTGATTGGCTGTGGTTTTTGATTGATTTTATCGCTTCTCATTGTCGCGTCGTGTCTAGTGTGGACAGTCAAATTGCTTGTCGCTGGAATCTTATCGTATCACGTGTAGTTAGGACACGGTGTTAGGCTACATATTCGCATCTTAAAGGGATAGTTCACCCAAAAATGAAAATTACGTCATCATTCACTCGCCCTCAAGTTGTTCCAAACATATATATATTTCTTTGTTCTGCTGAACACGAAGGAAGATATTTTGAAGGAAGTTTGTAACCAGGCCGCTTTGGGGCACCATTGACTTCCATAGTAGGAAAAAAAAATACTATGGAAGTCAATGGTGCCCCAGAATTGTTCAGTTTCCCACATTCTTAAAAATATATTCCTTTGTGTTCAACAGAACAAAGAAACTTATACAGGTTTGGAACAACCTGAGGGTTAGTAAATGATGACAGAATTTTAATTTTTGGGTGAACTATCCCTTTAATACACAAATATGCACCCTTAAAATACTAATATGCACTCTTTAGGGATAGCTAAGAAAATCTTCCTCTGTCTAAAGGTGCCTAGTGACAATGCTAATGGAGCTAGAATGTGTAATATCTATTTTGAAGAAATTTGAAAAGAACCGTTTGAAATTAAGCAGGAATACTTTGCAATGCACTATCCCTATTAAAATCAATGGATTCATACCGTTTCCTCTAAAGACTCTAAAATGTCTGAACGTCGTGTCCATCTGACATACAGCAGCTCAGGGTGGAGCGTGAAGCTACTAACGCCTCACAAAAAATACTCTCTGGCTTTTGCAACAGCAGTGGCCTACATTCCAAAGCGCTGTGCCAGCCCTGTTGCAAAATCAATACTCAACAGCCTCTCTTAACAAACACTCCGGCTCTTCCCAGTGGTATGAGAGCTCCGCAGCCTGCCAAACCTCTGTCAGACTCATATTTATGCGTTAAGATTGAATTCAGCATTTTCCTCTCTCTCTATTTTCTCTTTCTTTTTGTCCTGATGGATGAAATCCGTGGCCGTAGTTTGGTAGTCGAGCCAAACAACTCGGCCTGCGGTCCAGCCTTTACAAAATAAACCCAGTGAGGATCAGCCTGTCCACCCTTGAAATGTTAAACCTGTGGTTATTTAGGTGGCTACACACGAAACACAGCTATATTAGGACAAACCAGCTCATTTCAAGGCACATAAATGAATAAGAGCATATATTTATTGCTCAAAAGAGCAGCAGCGGTTCGCCAACTAATATTTGCTATTCAGCCGAGTCCAAGATATTGCATTCACGGCTCCTGCCAGGAGTGAAACCTGCGCAGAAAGATTTAGTATGCCAGAAGAATGACCTTTACAAAGTCCAAGTAAAAACCAGCTCAGTCACCATCCAGTGGCATAAACCAACTTTAAATGCCAACAATCACTTGCTGGAAAATACATCATTGCCTTGTGACATAGCTTTATGCTCGAATGCTCGAGTACTGTACCATTTATCAAATGGTTTAGAACGTTTCCAAGAAGCACTTCCAGACATTTACAGTGCAACAAAGTGCTTAATTATATAATTAAATTCAGATGTTAGAATTACAATGGATAAATGTAAGCATAGCATGTAGCAGTAATGTAATATGACTGCAGCAACAACCAATATTTTAATTCATTCTCATTTTCTCCAAGTAAAATCCTACCATTGGATGAATAGTCTAGGTTAAACACAAATTACGGTCTAACAAAGTATTTCTGGCATAAAGATGGCACAACTACCTCATTTTCTTTTAAAAAAATCTAAAATTAAGGTTACAGTAAGACACAGTGAAAGTGAATGGGGCCAACCTTTGGATCATTTAAAAGCAGAAATGTGAAGCTTATAATTTTAAAAAAAGCATTAATTATTTTGTTAAAACTTGAGTTGTAAAGCTGTTTAAATCATTTTTACAGCAGTTTTAAGGTTTGCAGATCTGTTGCCATAGCAATAATAGTTGTAAAAGTGTTTAACGTTTAAGGATTGGGCCCTTTTACCTCCACTGTAACTCAAATTTGTGTCTTTTTTTTTTTCTTTTTTTTTTTTTTTTTAAAGGAGTCAAAATTAATTTTTGTGGTAATCAACATCAAACCACAAAATGCTGTCAACTGTGCTTAACTCCCGGGCTGGGAATATTCCTTTATGCTCTGAACGCTGTAGGCAGGATAATTAAGTGCAATAAAAAGCCCATTGAAAAACAATCTAACATATCGCAGCCTTTGAGACTCACCCATGTGTATATCAAGGCAGAAGGGATCCATGAAGAACAGCTACAGCTGATAGATGGTTTGTCTGAGAGATGAAGGGAGCTACGCCAGCCTGCGGTGATCTCTTTAGAGAGAGCTTCTCTCCTCCTGACATGTACCTAGGACAAAACAAAAGGTTTCTTTGAGGCTCCTCTTAGAAACACACATCCATGAAGTACCTTTCTCCCCCCCTCCAGGCGGTCATTTAAAGAATAGACTGTCCCCTGCTGCCGATCAATCTGTTAAGAACTCTCCATTCTCTCTGAATTAGGAAATCCTGGCTTTCTTCCATTGGAAAGCTATCGAGAGTTAGCACTGCAGGATGGATTTCCAAAACAAGACTTTCTCATGCCAAGTGGCACCTCTGTGTACAATTGAATTCCAGTAAGGTTTGTTTCTCTGTTTGTTTTACATCCATGCAATAGTTATACATTGTTTTACATCCATGCTGCACATCTACGCCTTGCAACCTAAGATTTCAAGAGCAGGAAATCTGATTAAATCAGACATGCTTGTGCCATTCAAGCAGCATTTTTAATTACTAACAAAACAACAACAAAAAATGTATGATGAATTACAATGACATGAAGTCTCGTCTATAGGAGTAAATATATATTTACCATATAAACAACATAAATGGGAATTAGGTCTGACAAGCTCCAAAATAACAAAAAGAGCAGCATACTAGTACCAACTATATTTAAATTTATGTTTGTTTGTTTGTTTGGTCATTTTGAATATAGTCAAAATCAACTTTTTGGGTGAACCATTTCAAGACATTAATAATCTGATCTGAAGTACTCTTAATAAAATAACAACGCATTTATACAGAGTACTGTATATACAGAAAAAGAGTAAAAGAGGGAGAGAAAAACGATTTGCCTAAAATGACAGAAAAACTAATAGCTAAATAGACACATGAAGGACCAAAAATCAAGCTGGCCTATGCAAAAAGTTAGAGAAAAAAAATCAATTCCGCACAAACCATCAATCTAGAAAAGCACTCAAAAATAGCCATAAGAGAGTACATTTGCTGCATAATTTTTCAACCTCCAAATGAGGCAATTAACTAAATCGCCTTGTCTTGACAACGTAATAAGGCAAGTGGGAGGAATGGCACAGCAGAGATGCTCACAGCCAGCCTGACCCTGGTCCAGACATTGCTCCGTTCACAAGAGCACTTCAGTCACCGGCCGTGTGACCACACTCACCAACGAAGAGGACAAATGGGCCACTTTAATAACCAGAAATGATTCAGGAAAAAGGCTTAACGTGACAGAGGGAAAAAAAGACACATTCAACAATCTATCATCACCCGGCAGAAGAAAATAGAGGGAATTTGGTTTTGTGTTAGTTATCACATGACTCAGCACTCATTTTGGCAACTGCGTTTCTGGTTTACCATTCTAATTCGTTATTGTGCTACTGTGACTTTGTAGCTTATCTTTAGGTCCAGATTTTTTGAGCATTTTTCTATACTGATTTTGAGAGAACTTCCTGTGTATCCACTGCCTGAAAGGTCCAGATGTGTTTTTCTTAGATATCAAAGAGCCATAAGAAATGCTCGTATGTCATCTGAAAGCTGTATAGGTACAGTATCCATCAGTGCCATCTGCTGTCTGCATAATATGACAAAAGAAATAGTGTCAGTAAACAATCACAAATAACCATCATGTTGCTTTATATACTGTATGTTTTCAAACTTCTTCTTTACTTTAGCATTATTGCATTTGTTTCTTGGTTAAAATGTCACGTTCTGGTCTTTATTCTGTCAAGGAGGTCCATTAGAGACATTTCAGTATCTTAAGAGGTTTGTTGACATCGTTTGCCGATTTGACCTTTTATGAAAGACCCACATATTATTGAATTTAATTGAATTTAATTTAAGAGTGGATGCTCTTGCATTTACAGTATGTACCCAAAAGTAATGGAAAGGAAAAAACAACCCAAGTCTCATTGTTGACTGTTATTTGCAATAGCTCTCAATGCCCCCTGAAATTGCATTATTTTTCATCTTCTAAATTTTAAGAGGGTTGAAAAGACTCTCAGAGTGCTGTCGCACAGAAAGCAAATGTTCCTGTTTGAGCAAAACAAGGTAAAGTAAGCGTCAAGTACTAATGCAAGAACTATTTTTATATTTTCTTAAGGAAGGTTGTCAGGGAGTTTTGGCTAGCTGCATCCTGATTGACGTGTATACGTGTCTAATTTATCTGTACAATCAGAAACGTATACAATCGCATTATCTAGATCTGTAAGCCTGAGTTTGCAAAACAATTTTAGTTAGACCAAAGCGTTTACATGACATTTAAAGAAAAAAATTACTTGCTGTTTAATTTTATTTTGTGTTGTTTAAAGCTATAACAGATTTTTTTTTTTTTTAATGAATGGATACTTTTATTGAGAAAGGAGGCATTAAATTGATCAAAAGTAACTGCAAATACAGAAATTTCAAATAATTACTTTCTATTTATCAAAGAACCATGAAAAAAGTATCACGGTTATTAAAAATATTAAGCAGCGCAACCGTTTTTAACACTGATAATAATAAATGTTTCTTGAGCATCAAATCAGCATTTTAGAATGATTTCTGAAGGATCATGTGACACTGAAGACTGGAGTAATGATGCTGAAAATTCAGCTTTGCCATCGCAGCTTTGCTTGTATAAGAGACTTCTTTCAAAAACATTAAAAAAATCTTACAGACTCCAAACTTTTGAACAATAGTGTAAATAAAATAAACAATTTTCAAGGTAAAACTGAATTACTGTTTTAGTTTGACTGAAATTGAACATAAAGTGCATTATGTAAACATACAGAGCAGAAAAGTTTGAGGTGTTGAAAGGTGTCCTGTCTGTCATAGCAGAGGTGTGAAGTGTGAGACTGTGAAATGGTCTAACTTTAATTAAATCTCTTGGTCAACAGGGGACTCTTCAGGTCCCCTCCGAGACCCCCGGTACATGTGCACTGAGCCAGGAGATATACGAGCCTGAGTAAACAAATCACATAGCGGTAAAAAAAAAAAAAAAAAAAAAAAAAATCACATGACTACAGCCTCTACAAGTAATGCTGTTGGGTTCTTCCCTGCTGTACAGGCATTTTTCCCATTAAGAGCCTTTGACACTGCTGAGGGGAAATAAATGACCAGTAAAGCTTGTTTTTGAACAATGCTTTAGGATTTTTCATCCAACAAAATGGAAAAGTGTGACTGATTGCCTAAGCCTGAGCTGGAACACGGTGGTCCAGTGTTCAAAGTGAGGTTTTTGACTTTGTGATAAATGATTTAATGTGTGCATGTTCCTGTTTGAAGATCCGTCAAGCATATTTGAACAGATCTAACCGGAGATAATCAGATGTGAATAACATGGCCAGCAATGCAGCTTTTTTTTTTTTTTTTTTTTGGGGGGGGGGATTCTTTTACTGTTTCTACAACACAGAGCAGTGACAGAGAAGGAAGCCTGGTCAGATGTGGCCTCCTGGAGAGCCGGATGTTTGAGAAAGACAATATCATGAGCCTTGTGATCGAAGGCTGCCTCATCAGAGTGAAAGAGAGAGGGAGAAGTGAAGAAACCACATCTGTTTTCACTCAAAACAATCAGCATCAACACTGCAAGCAGCTTTCTAAAGCCTGCCGAGGGATGGCTCAGACCAGCAAATTTAGACATTCTTTGCTTGAGTTTCAACACAGATCGAATGTAACGCAAACGGACGTGGAATCCCAATCAGTCAAGATGCCCAAACCAAAGGAGGCTGTTAAGTAGATTTCACTGTGGGACACATGAAAATGAATGGAGCCCAGCTTGATGGATCAGAAAATGAGGATTGAATTTTACACACTTGGATTTAGCAACTGTATCATTTTCTGGAATAGGAAAACACTGCTGATGAAATGAAAAATCTTGCCTGAACTAAACACACTAAACCTGGGTGTGCCGCACACGTCCTGAAAAGTGAAGCCAAAGCATTTTGATTGCCCACCAGGTGGCTGGATGCAGTATAGTTCATAAATCCCGCCCTCTCCGTGTAAGCAAATGGGACATGAGCCAAACAAAACAATCAAATTGCACTTCAAATAATTTTTTTCCAAAGATTTTTTTTTAGGCAGTTTTTTTATCACGCTGTCGTAAGTTCAAGAGTTCGTTTTTTTAAATAAGTTTAATTTTAGTTAGTTATTTGATGCTATAAAACGGGGGTGTGACGTCATGATTGACAGCTGTGATTGACAGCATCTCTGAGCGAAGTAGTCACGGAGACACCAACAGGCTTTTGTCGGAAAATGTGTGGTTAGTAGTTGTATTTACCTTATTTTAACAAGCCTTCAATTGCACTACAATCAGCAGGCATCAAAATTGGAGCAGTCAGGCTACTTAAAAAACGTTCAGGGGCGTGTGCTTGCGATTGTTTCTGAATTATGGGCGGGACTTTGATACCGCGGCTCCACTTCACGCTCACTACTGCACAGACTTGGGCTCTGAACAACGTAATTAATGCAAGATGTCAGCGCCATCTTGGGGCATTGGCAGCTTCACTTTTTCAACAATGTAAGAGAGTGAAGGTGTGTCGTCCATGTTTTTTTTACAGTCTATGACTAAACCTTATTGTGTGTGTGTGTGTGTGTGTGTGTGTTGAATACATTATAATATGTCCAATTTAACTCATTGCATTGTTCAGGTTAGAGGCAGTCAAAGCAACAATCAAACTTGTGTGTTGTGAATCATTGAGAAACCTACTTTTATGCTGCTACTGTATAGACTACTGAAAGTCTGCTGAGCCATAGCCTTTTAAATTATTTGAGAAACACTCTCTCTTTAAAGCTGAATTATTTACCCTTATTTTATGAAGAATCTAGCCAGCTGGTCTTCCATTAGTCGGCTCGTTCCATGGACCTTCATGAACGCCAGTGTGTGTTCACATCGGTCCTAACACTGACCACTTCAATTAAGTCAGCCCTGGATTCATGTACCAAAAGGAATGAGGGCTGGCTGTCCTTATGCAGAGGTGGAACACTTGTCAGCTGATGCACGTGTTTGGGCCCAGTGGCCTTCGCGAAGATGACAGCAATCCAGGCCTGACCATGAGGAACAGCCTGTTTTCTGAAAACAGCACCTGGTGGGTGAAGAATGAGATGGAATATTCAGCTTAAATCAAAATAGATTTATCTTAGATTGATTACTACCATAACATACAGACTTTAACATTGAATCATATTATATTACATAAAACTTTTTTCAAATATATTTTTAAATTTACTAAATATTTTTTATTATTACTTGTAAATATGTTTAACATTTATTTTAATTGCACATAAAATTTCCATCCACTTTAAAGGGATAGTTCACCCAAAAATGAAAATTCTGTCATTATTTACTCACCCTCAAAGTCCAAACCTGTATGAATTTCTTTCTTCTGCTGAACACAAGAGAAGATATTTTGAAGAATGTCAGTAACCAAACAGTTGATGGGCCCCACTGACTTCCATAGTATTTTCATTTTTGGGTGAACTATCCCTTAAACAAAGAAACTACTAAACATAAAGAAAATAATAAATGTGATGCATATTTGAAAGTGATACATAAATTGAACAAGTAAGAATGATACAGTATTTCTGAATGTGTTTTAAATACAAAATAACCAGGTTTATATATTTATCATCAATAAATCATTCTTTAACTTACTAAACGTAATTGTTTTCACAATTAACAGATTCATGTTAATTCTTAGCAATATGAATAAATTCATTTCGGAAAATATTTAAAATAAAATAGATGCAAATACTAGAACTATGCCATCATTTATTTTCTAAATGTATAAAATAATGCTTAAAAAATATTATAAAAATACCCTACAATTATGCATGTGCTTTTCAGAATATCAAAAAGAATATCAAAAAATTAAACGCTTCCAAACAAAGATTTTTGTGCAGAAAGCAGGGATCTAATGATCTATAATCTATCTGCCAATTTATCTTGGATTGATTTTTTTTTTTCCTTGGATTGATTTCTCAATTAGCACAAGGCAATATGAGATTTTTCTCTCCAGTCTCCACAAAGGATACATGCTGACCTTCAATTTTGCCAAAATATGTTTTTTTCCTGTTGGTGTTATCTTAAAATGCTACCTATGAAGGTATCTCACTAGGTTTTGGAACAGAGCCAAATAAACCAAAGCTATCATCCGTCTTCAAGACAAATGATAGTCCCTGCCAGATTAAGCCTAACAAATAGGTGTACTGTATGTTTTTCTCATTTACTGAGTATTTGGCATGTGAATGAAAGAACGTGTGTATGTGGAGCATGAGGACACTTTAGTCCCTGCTGAGAGTGTCCTGTCACTGAAACATTGCTAGTTTAGCCTCTCTCAGCTCCGCTAGCAGAAAAGCCAATGAGACGAATGGACAGAACAGATCAAAGGCACCCTGGCTGTGGGACTGAAATCCACTTTACTGTAAGGCATCTGAGTAAAATAGGATTCATATTTTCCACAAGGCCCCAGTTCCCTCGCTCTCCTCCCACATAAGAGAAAAGAGGTGAAGACCAAATAGAGAGAATAAGGTGGAAATTGAAAGTGGACGAGTGTCTGTGAGAGAAGACTGTGCAAACACATTCTTTCACACATCATTTCTTGTAATTGATTAGGAATTCGCTCATCTGTTCTGTTTTCAATTTCACAGCAAATCTATGAGACAGCTGAACCAGTCTGAGCCATTATCATTTTCATTTTTCACTTTAATCACACCAACGAAGGCAAACTCAAAGCGAAAATGTCCATGGAAGAGTTTCCACATTTACTGTCACTCCCAATCACAGGTGGAGATCATTTGTTACTAGTCATTGCCTTGTACAAATCACTTTTCACAATTGGTATAGTACTGTATGTCATATTTTTTGATTAGAAACATACAAAGAGGGTGGGATCCACAGTGTGAGTCAAATGAAACAAAATAAATGGTGGGTGAAAATCTACTGGCCATAAATATTTCAGTAACACTTTACAATAAGCTGTCTTTTGTTAACATTATTTAATGCATTAGCTTAAAATGAGCAATACTTTTGTTGCAGTAATCTTTGTCAAGATAAGTTAATAAAAAATACAATTATTCATTGTTGTAATGTATTAGTAAATGTTAAAATTAACATTAACTAAGATTAATAAATGCTTTAGAATTATTTTTAATGTTTGTTCATGTTAACTAAGGTAGTTAACTAATGTTAAAGGGTTAGTTCACCCAAAAATTAAAATTCTGTCATTAATTACTCATCCTCATGTCGTTCCACACCCGTAAGACCTTCGTTCATCTTTAGAACACAAATTAGAACACTTTTTTGCACCAAAAAAAAAAAAAGTAACCACTTTATTCAACAATATCTAGTGATGGGCGATTTCAAAACACTGCTTCATGAAGCTTCGAAACTTTACGAATCTTTTGTTTCGAATCAGTGGAGCGCGTATCAAACTGCCAAAGTCAAGCCCCCCAGTGGTGAACCATTGAAATTTCGAAACACTTACGACGTAACAAAGCCTCGTTTACTGGAATCACATGACTTTGGCTCCGAACCACTGATTCGAAACAAAAGATTCGTAAACCTTCGAAGCTTCATGAAGCAGTGTTTTGAAATCGCCTATCACTAGATATTGTTGAATAAAGTCATTATTTTGTTTTTTGGCGCACAAAAAGTATTCTCGTCGCATCATAACATTAAGGTTGAACCACTGTAGTTTTAAATACGTCTTTAGTAGCTTTCTGGGCATCTGAAAGTGTTAATTATCTTGCTGGCAATGGAGGCCTCACTGAGCCATCGTATTTTATCAAAAATATCTTAATTTGTGTTCTGAAGATGAACGAAGGTCTTACGGGTGTGGAACGACATGAGGGTGAGTAATTAATGACAGAATTTTCATTTTTGGGTGAACTAACCCTTTAACAGATGGAAACTATATATATATATATATATATATATATATATATAATTTTGTTTACTGTAAAACTGAACCTATTTTTACTCACATTTGGTGCTTGGCGACTGGACCGAGGACAATCATTTTGCTTAAGACTGATTGTGCTACCTTGCTCTGCCATGATACCTCAAACCTTTCCCCCATTGGCCGAGTAACTCCTCTCAAAGTGACAGATGTCTCACACCCAAGGACGGACGACTAATGACAGTGAAAACCCACCCAGCCACCTCTTCAGTCCCACTCTGACACATCAAATTCACAGTATGAGTGATTTGGACAGCGGTGAGCTGAATTCACAAACTAGCACTTAAAGGCTGCTGTGTGCAGTAACTCACCTTGAGCAGGCCATTCATCATGACTGATATTTGGCAGCAAAGCAATATGTTTATCACTCATCTTCATGTAGGCAGGTGCCCTCAAGTCCTCAATTACCTACAACAAACAGAGAAGTTGTATTCATTAATTTAAAGCTGTAAACTAAGCCTGAGAAAATCTCTCAAATGCACTCTAAGGGTCATTGAAAATGCATTCAATAAGTATCAGTGCTAACATGAATTATATTCAAAAAGTTTGACCACTAAGCTAGACATTTTTACAATAAAGAAAGTTTACAGCATCTTACCTCTGTTCCAGAATACAAAGCATACCAAACTACCTCGCTTACATAGGCAGCCGCCTTCTATAGCATGCTAACAGTTATGGAACATCATAAGTGACTGATCTGGATCGCTCTATGTCGGCAGCAATTCTGCGTCATACAAATAACAAACGCATAGTTCAAGGGAGAGTCAACTCAATTAATTTAAATATGGGTCATGTGAGAGGAAAGCCTAATAATCATAAACCTTCTCCACAAAGGATACATACTTTACTATTAAATTTCTTTGTTTGAGATACATTACCTGTGTTCCTGAAAGTTGTTAAAAAATACAATAATCACATACACTATCGTTCAAATGTTTGGGGTCAGTAAGATTTTTTTGTGTTTTTTGAAAGAAATTAATACTATCATTCAGCAAAGATGCATTAAATTGGTCAAAAGTGACAGGAAAGTTACATTTTTACAAAAATAAATAAATGCTGTTCTTTTGAACGCTGTATTCAAAGAATCCTGAGGAAAAATGATTCATGGTTTCACAAAAATAATAAGCATCACAACTCTTTTTAGCATTTATAATAATAAGAGATGTTTCTTGAGAACTAATTCAGCATATCAGAATGGTTTCTGAAGAATCATGTGACATCGAAGACTGAAGAAATGATGCTGAAAATTCAGCTTTGCCATCACAGGAATAAAAGCAAGCAAGAAAGCATTAAAAAAAAATTTAAAAAAAAAATCAGAAGGTCTGTGTGGATGAGGGCGTTTATAATAGGCTGGTTTGTTATCAGTTCTACTCCTGAATAGTGTTCTCTTGCTTATCTTGCCATCTTGGATAAAGCAGCATGTCTTTTCTCAACATCATGACTTTTATTAGAGTCATGGGCTATTTGCTGCTTAGTCACAGTTTATTAAGTGCAAGAAATAAAAGTATTCTGATAAAAAAGGTACTGTCTAAAAGGGCAATAACAAGGCTTATTTAACTGCAGTATTTTTCTATCATTATTGACTTTTCTACTGACTATATAATTTTAGTTTATTTATGAAATGACAAATCAGATGCATTGTTTGCACTCTTGATGTTACTTAGAAATGGCTAAAAATATATTTAGTTTGAATAATCCGAAATTATTATCCACGCATAAAGATAATCACGTTTTCTCTTTCATTCATTCACTTTCTGTCTTTGATGAAAAAGAAGGAAAATTACAAAATGAAGGGTCATTACATCTAAACTGAGAGCAGTTACAAGGCCCAAATGACACTGATGGGGGAAAAACTGCCATAAAACAACAGAACTGAGGATGAATAAATGTTCATCTATGATTACAGGTATACAGCCTAACTGCAATATTACTGTATAGAGTGCAAAGTGCAACCTTTCTATCCATCTGCTACGTATATTTATAAACACTCAGGACTTTTGAGGCCATGTAGTCCATTTGCTTGGGTCCTGATCTAACCTCAGCGCGGTAGCTGTGAAGCGAACTTTGCTTTTTCTCTGATGCCACGGGTAATGGATGTCTAGAGCCTTTTTTTTCCTAAAACTTTAACAGCTGACAAAGTGCAGTTAATCTTTCATTTCCCTTAGAGGCACATCACCGACAGCCTATTGGACGTCTGCTTTAGAGAAGATGTAATGAGATACAAATGAGTCTCTTGACACTCTCCTTTCTTGCTCTGCAGGTGTCTGCTCTTGTTTGATGGCCAAAGACTGACGCATGGGTGTATCGACAAACAATGAATAAAAATTTAGGCAATGCAAGAACGCATCCCAGAGAATGGATTGTTGTTGACTGTAACATAATGATAAACTTATGTTCAACAATATAGAAATCAAACAATACATTGACTAAAGCCATTTTTTGTAATGTCTATTCAGTGACTGACTCATTTGTCAAATGTCAGACTGCCAAATGTGACTAATCCACATTTCATGCAATTCATTTAATTGCAATTTGTAGTTGAACGAACGATGGATGAATAGATGGATGGATGGATGGATGGAGGGATGGATGGATGGATGGATGACATAAACATTGCTGAACATGATGGAATAGTCATCAGGTCTCTTTTGAGCATTAAAACACATTAAATCCACACGGTTTTAAATTTCCACATGGTACTTATAAAATTTTATAGGGATTCCATCACAACTTTAAGAATTTAGAGATCTCTTAATCTAATATACTATGACATAATTCTCTGCTATTTATTATGTGGTTGTATATCAACAGAATTACACAAAACGATGGAAAGACTCCTGACTCATGCTCTCAAATTCCCGCCATTGCTTTGAATGATTGAGCCATTCTCCCTGATGGAAAATTGCAGAGCTATGCAAAGTGGGGTCTGAATTAAATGGGTCTCTTTTGTGAACAACACAAAATACGTTTTTCCTCATTTTGTTCATCTAAACTCCTCTGATTTTGAATAACAGCAATGAAAACACATCTATCACTGGGTAGGTTTCCATTGTGTGAGATTATTGGTCAGAATTTTTTATCCTTTTATCCTGAACGCAGAGCAAATCGAGCATGTTTCAGAGCTCCCGGGACTTCAGTGGCTCTCTGAGATTAGGAGTCCGAATCAATCTGCAGGTGAGGACAACAGCGGACTTCATTTTATTTTCTGCAAAAAGTGAAAGGATTTCACTGGTGAGAAAAGGGGAAATTAGAAAGGCATGCTTTAGAATAATGAGATGCGGAAATATGGGGAAATTGTGGGAGGAATTAAATACAAAAAGAGCGCAAAAAGAGATGCTTAAAATGGGAAAGTTTGAGTGGGAACACAAAAAGAGTGAGAGAATGCTAAAAAAAAAAATTAAGATGGGGAGAAAAAAAGGGGGAGAGAGGCCCCAGACAGGCTGGAGCAGGCCAGCGCAGGAAAGGCTGTTTTTGCTGAAAGGGAGGAGAGAACTTGCCAAGAATAACCTTCTTTGCTGTCATGCAGCCATTCAAGAGAGGCACAGGGAGCGAGAGAGAGTAGAGAAAGAGTGGGAGAAACGCCTTAGGAGATATAAAAAAAAAAAAATACATGTGTGCCAGCGCGCTCTCTCTTATTTTCTTCTCTATCCCCTATTGATTCACCCACCCAATTCCATCTTTCTACACTCTGCAGTGTCATCAGACCAAAACTGAAAAAAGGAGAGAATCTGTCTGTACAAGCACTAATAATTTCAATATTGTCCCACTGGCATCGATGGAAAAAACATGCCAGTAAGTATTAAAAACTTGTGAAATTTTGTTAAAGTTCAGTTTAAAAGTAAAAGTCAAAGACAGACGTGACTTTCAGTCAAAAATTAACATTTTGTCATTCTAAACTCATATTAACTTTTCAAGGCATGATTCTCATTTGCATATGATTGTTGCATTTTGCCCCTAGTGGCCCCCCAGTTAGGTGGTTGCATACGCTCTAGACTCAAAAGTTGCAGCTGAAGTCTGAAAATTCTGCATACGTATATGGTCAGAAATCCATACAGCTCACATAACTACTCTTTGTTGAAAATGAATGAATTCTGTTCTGCTGGAGAAAAGGCAGCCTAAAACTCTTCTTTTTAAGGGTATTTACTGTACAGTGGACACTTTGCATAGTGTTTCCTTACAGTAATATGGTATCAAAACCTCATAGAAATGAACCCCTTGGCTTGTCAATGTTTTATTGCAATACATACCTATTTAATCTACAGTGAGTTTCCACACCAGGGACTGTAATATCTTTCTTCATGCTATCAGTGATGACCGCAAGTACATCCATTGAGGAAAAGGAACTGCTCCAAGATACCAGGAAGATCTAGAATCAAAGTATTATGTATAATTAAGCAATGAGCTATGCGAAACTGCTATATTGTGAAAACAGTCATTAAGGGCATTGTGAACCCTTCAGTCATGACTATTTTCAAAAAGCAGCATGGTCAATAACACCTGGATAAAGCTATCCATTGTTTTCCATAACTGTTTTTATAATAATAATAATAACAACAATACTATATATATATATATATATGAAGTAAGAAATGTTACTTAAGGATCAAATCAGCATGATTGATTGATTGATTTCTGAAGGATCATGGGACACTGAAGAGTAATCTAGAGTAATCGCTACTGAAATTAAGTGCAGCCTTGTGAGCGTAAGAGACTTTCTTTCAAAAACATTAATCTTTCCAATCCCAAACATTTGAAGGCTAGCATACAATGTGGCTGATCACTTGTCAAAGGCAGCAGATCAATTTCACACCCTGTCACTGGTAAAATATTTACAATAATATAATGAAAAACTTGTAATTAGGTGTGGGCAATATGGCAAAAATATATCACAATATTTTCAGACAGGATCACAATCCACAATCTTATAACAATTCTTTTTCATGTTGGTTTTCAAGACTATTTTGCAAGTCACTGAGCAGCACAGCCAAACTAATTTCCCTATTTTAAAAATTTAGCCTTACAAGTCAACAAAAGAAAAAAGAAAACTGCATTAATATAAATACACAAAAAAGTAGGTGTACTTACTGTAACAGTAGCATTCAAGTAAGAAATTGAATAAACAAATTGTAAAAATAAAACACTACATAGACTTCAATGAAATAAATATATATTGATTCTTAAAGCTACTGAAGTTATTCAGTCAAAAGCAGCGAGTGATTTTCTTTTTGTTTTTGATTAACATTAATGACACAGATGGCAGCAGGTTTATTGGCTCCTGTCACTTTAAGAGGTAATGCATGGATTTACTGACTGGAATCCAAACTGTTTTCATTTACTTAAGATATAAATGACTGTGTTTATGTAAACCTTGTGTGTATTTGACAGTTTAAGCGCAATAAGACACGAAAGAACTTAGTTGAGTACTCACACGCTGTGTAACAGGCTTTTAGTGCGCGTGCGCTTCAGATGAACGTGCTCAGGAAAGCTTATGTCAGAACAGCGTGCAAATGAAAAGCTTAACTCGAAAAGCTTTAAAACGTATGCAAATAATAAACTTCTGTGATGGCGAAGAACTGTTATGTCATGTGAGCATATTGTATGTCACATTGTACAGTATGTTGAGACGGCGGCGCCAGAACTGCAACTGATAGAATGTGCACTGCAGCACAACACTATGATCTCTCTTCAAAAGGCAGATCGTGGAGACATTTTCACGACTTAAAATTGTGATATCGCACAGTCATACTTGCAATTAATGTGTTGCTTGCAAATACTTTTGGAAAAATGGATTTTCACATCATAATGATGTAGTTCTGGCATTTACCAGTAGCCTAAGTGATGATTCTAACCAGCCAATTCCTGAATCATACTATCAGTTTATAATTCTTTTTTTTTTTTTTTAAACTATGAAACTCTACTATATTAGACTACTATGATTCCACCTTTTTATCCTTTAAAATATTTGCTCAATGATTAAAAAGCAGAACAAACACTAAGCAATATAATGTCAATTTTGTTAGGCTTATCTCTAGTCAGTCCTCATTTCATAATTTAGACAGCGTGCTGTGAATTATTCTCAAAGGGAAGCAAACAGCTGGTGTGAAACATCCGCACAGAGCAGAGCAGATCAAAAGAGCTGATAGAGAGAGAGAAAAAGAAAGAGAGATGTCAAGGAGACAGAGAGACTGAGCAAATCCCACAGGCCTTTAACGCAGCACGGTGTTGCACACGAACAACACGTCTGCCTTCTAAATCAGCACCTCTCACTCTCATTGCTCCATCCACCCAGCAGGCTTTGAAGAAGTTACTTTGTCATTCAGTTCCCCGACATCCAGCAGCCTGCACCACAACAGCATGCTGCTTCACCAACATCCCCCCTCCTTCTAAATGTTTGATTTTTATGCAATGAACTGCAGAAGTGACATTCACCTCAGATAAAAAAAAACTAAGATGACAAATATGGTTAAATACAACAGTAGAATTGCAATAAGAAAAACAAAAGGTGGAAATATGCTCTAAAAATATGCTTTTTCGACAAAATGCAATTTAAACATCTATTTCTAAATGTATTTTATTGCTACATTTAACTACAACAACAACATTTTTATTTTTGAATTATTAATTTGATAATTGATTCCTTCATTTTATTTTGAAGTGGCACTAGTCCTCCATTGAAATGGTCTAAGAAGGTTTTATGGAAAAAAATTCAGCTGACAGCATAATATTGTCTAAAATATTTTTATATAAAAAGCTATTTCATGCAGGCTTCTCCATTTTTTTTATTATCAATAATTACAGAGTGCATTACCAACAGGGTTTTATTACAGGTTATGTGTGTAACTGTTTTGGAAGATAAAATACTCTTTCTTACCCCAGCTCAGTGTCATCTGTAAGCAAGCTATTCATAGGTGGATTTCCAAAGAAAGTGTAAATACTGCGGAATTCTGTGTTTTGTTTGAGTATCACATCCAACCCAACATAGTCAACATCTGTTTGTCCAAACAACAGCAGATGGGGGAATGTTCAAGAACATCTGTTTAATAATAAAAAACAAAGATATGACATCCAAAGTATGTAAGGTAGTACAACAAGATCTCTTTCATTGAATCCAAAAGGTTTTAATTATATTTTGCTACATATGAAGGTATTTTAAATATTTTGAAGTGTCAAAAGGTCATTCAGTTTAACTGTCCAAAGGCCAATACAGCCATTTCATTTGTGATTAAAATATCTGAAAATGTAATATATGTATATATTTTTTATTCTGGCATGATTTTATAACATCATATATCAACATAGTGCAAAATGGTATTAAAATTATGTGTAGAAGTCGTTGCTTTGTTATGAGAAAAAATGTCCGGAAAAATGAATTTCATTGATGTCATTTGGAGTAACCAATATAAAGGGACCGTTTTGGATCAAGTCATCCGGTCAGTATCATGTGACAGGATGTAACATCATTCAGACACCGGCAAAGGACCACATGGTCATGAAGCAAAGTAACAAACTCTTTCTTAACTATTTGAAAAATTCATGTTTTCACTTGCTCATACGCATGTCCCGAAACATAAGGTCATTCGGTACAACCGCTATAAAACATGGAAAATGTTGTAATGTTTTAAAAACTTGTACTAAATATAAAATGTTTGATTGTTCTTTTGTTAGATAGCTAGCAAGCTAACTAGCTAGCTATCTAGATATCAGCCTGTTAGCATTTGTTTGAAAATATCGTCATTCGGTAAAACCGAAATTTTGGTTAAACCGAATGACTTTTTTGGTGACAAATTTTGTCCATATTGTAAAAAAAATGACAAAAGCCATGTTAACTGATTATAAAAACCACATAATCTCATTGTTAACACTTAATAAAACTTCAAAATTAATTAAATCTCCATTTTGTTTTTTTACACTTTTAAAAAACTTATTCGTCAATGACCCATATATGAACTGGTGATGTCTCTCAATTTGAAATATGAACGAGGGAAACTGTCACATACTTAATCTTTGTGCAGAAATACAGAATCCTTATGGTGCTGTTACCCACCTGCTGAGAGAGAACGAGATAAAGACCTTGTTGACACAGAAAACACCATGTAATCGAAGCACATCAGCATCTATTATTCGATGCTGCATATTTAGCAGAGTCCCTTGTGCTAATCATCCTCGTTCTCATCTACTCAAACCTGTACCCATATGACCTCCCATCTGCACGCAGCATGATCAGTACATCTTCAAAAAGACTAAAACAAATCCATTCGACAAAGCTGAAAAGTTTTCCGCAATTTAATGGAACACATAAAGCCCCCAGTTATCAAGCAAGACTAACCACCATTAGTCCTAAATAAGGCAGTAGAATTTTTTTCTGTACAGAAGTTTGTGGTACAGTCGTGAAGCACAGAATTGCTGAGCACGGAGGATTGTTAATATTAATAATTTGTGATCCAGCAGTCTGCTGTTACTTAAAGAGAATGAGAGAGATGGAGATAGAGTAAGGTTACACAGTACAAAAGCTCATTAAGAAAATGTTAGAGCCTCCGCCAATAGTGGTAAAGCTTTGCCTCTAAAATGATAAAAAGGTAATTTTTAAATTTATGTTGTTTAAATTTAAACATTGCGTACAGCTTTTTGGTTGCAAAGACTTTAATGTTTAATTTAAAGCAGCAGGATCAGCTCTCGTGTATGTACATACGGTATAAGGGCATGCCATCAGCTCTCTCTATGATGTGCCTGTCTTCTAGATGGCTTTAATTCTTCAGAGAACTTGCAGAACTGTAAATTACAGCTATAATTTCAGAGTAAAACTCAATCATTCGGTCTCTCTCAATGCAGTGGGGTCAACACTGAATTTAAATAAACAACATTTTGGGATTTTAAACATTTTGAAACAAAGAAAAATTATAAAATATTTGGATTTACTGTACACCATTCAAAAGTTTGGGGTCGGTTAGATTTTAATGTTTTTGAAAGAAGTCTCTTGTGCTCACCAAGACAGCATTTATTTGATAAAAAATACAGTAAAAATGTTAATATTGTGAAAAATTATTAGCTTTTCAACTGTATTGTAATATATTTTAAAATGTAATTTAGTAATGAGATGGCAAAACTGAATTTTCAGCAGCCATTACTCCAATCTTCAGTGTCACCTTCAGAAATCATTCTAATATGCTGATTTGGTGCTCAAGAAACATTTCTTATTATCATCAATGTTGAAGACAGTTGTGCTGCTTAATATTTATATGGAAACTGTGATACTCCCCCCAAAAGAACATGTTATTTGAAATGGAAATCTTTTTATAGCATTGTAAGCATGCTTGATGAGTAAATGTATTAATTTATATATTTATATATATATATATATATATATATATATATATATATAGGTGGGTCTCAAAAAATTAGAATATCGTTAAAACATGCAATATTTTTCATCAATTATTTAAGAAAGTGAAAATGTAATATATTCTAGACTCATAATACATAAACTCAAACCTTTTTTATATTAATGTCGATAATTATGGCCTACAGCTCAAAAAACAAAAAAAACAAAAACACTTCTCAAAATATTGGAATATTTCATTTCGAGTTTAATTAAATTACCATTCACCGGGTATCTCTAGGTCTAGTTCAGTACTCTTAACCACAATCATGGTCTTCTGACTTGATAGTTGTCCAGAAGATGATCATCAACACCCTCAATGAGAGTAAGCCACAAAAGGTCATTGTTGAAAGAGCTGGCTGTTCACAGAGCACTGTATCGAAGCATATTCATGGAAAGTTGACTGGAAGGAAAAAGTATGACAGGAAAAGGTGCACAAACTACAGGGATGACTGCAGCCTTGAAAAGATTGTCAAGTGAAGCCAATTCAAGTACTTGGGAGAGCTTCACAAGGAGTGGACTGAAGCTAGAGTCAGTGCATCAAGAGCCACCACACGCAGATGCCTTCGGGAAATGGGCTACAACTGTCACATTCCTAGTACAAAGCCACTCCTGAACCAGAGACAACATCAGAAGCGTCTTACCTAGGCTAAGGAGAATAAGAACTGGACTGTAGCTCAGTGGTCCAAAGTCCTCTTTTCAGATAAAAATAATTTTTGCATTTCATTTGGAAATCAAGGTCCCAGAGTATGGAGGAAGAGTGGAGAGGCACAGAATCCAACTTGCTTGAAGCCTAATGTGAAGTTTTCACAGTCAGTGATAATTTGGGCTGCCATGTCATCTGCTAGTGTTGGTCACTGTGTTTCATCAAGTCCAAAGTCAATGCAGTCATCTACCAGGAGATTTCCATCTGCTGACAAGCTTTATGGAGATGCTGGTTTTCTTTTCCAGCAGGACTTAGCACTTGCCCACAGTGCCAAAACTACTACTTACTGGTTTTCTTGCCATGATATTACTGAGCTTGACTAGCCAGCCAACTCGCCTGACCTGAACCCCATAGAGATTATGGGGTACTGTCAAGAGGAAGATGAGCAACACCCGACCCAACAATACAGGCGAGCTGAAGGCCGCTATCAAAACAACCTGGGCTTCAATAATGCCTCAGCATTGCCACAGGCTGATCACCTCAATGCCACGCTGCACTGATGCAGTAATTTGTCGTAAAGGAGCCCCAACTAAACTGAGTACATAAATGAACATATACTTTTCAGAACTTGCTTTTTTTTGTAAATCCTAAGAAATATTTTAATAATTTGAGATAATGGATTTTTTATTTTCATGAGCTGTAAGCCATAATCATTAAAATTACAAAACTACAAAAGAGAAACTTAAAACTAAGACATCCTGAAAAGAATTTTTCAAATCAACTTTTGACTCAAATGCTAATACATTTTGTAAAGAAAAACATTGTTATCAAATAAAAGCATTTTCACTAGTGATCCTCACTGTATCGGATTCTGTATTGGCCTCTCTGTGCAGCTACAGGGGGGATTGCGCTCTCATGTTTGGATAGAATAACCAAATAACAGGATTTTTTGAAAACAATGGCTTCCTGACTTCTCCCTGAACCTTCACCTTATCATTCCGGGGTCACAAAGCGTAAACTTGATCAACCCCACCCCCCAAACGACATTAGGCATACTGCCACCTCTGTTTCACCCTGAGATTTGCCTCAGAGAGGGAGAACAAGTTCTAAACCAAGTCCAGCTGTGGTAGACTACAAGTTTTGTACCATTACTTGAGTGCTTTCAAAGCACTCAAGGACACCTTACAAAATTAGTAGCAATAGTAAAAATACAAGGCAAACAATATAAACAAGTCATAACAAATAATAATAAACATTTTATCACAACTATTATACCACAATTGTGTATGCTATGTATATTTATGCCTATTAGAGTACCATGCTATTAGCTTAGCATGCTGATGTCAAACTCTATTGGAATCAATGAATGAGCTCTATTAGTGTGATACACTAGGGCCCGGTTTCACAAACAGGGCTTAGACTAAACCAAGACTAGGCCTTAGTTCAATTATGGTATTTAAGTAGCTTTTATAAATGTACCCTAGAAGAAAGCATTACTGGTGTGCATCTTGAAACAAAACAATGGCTCTGACATATTTTAAGATATGTCAGTGTAAGTTACTTTCAATTAAAACAGCTCAAACATGCATTTTAGTCTAGGACTAGCTTAAACCTTGTCTGTGAAACCGGGATTAGAAGTTGTTGTCTAAGGCTGCGTTTACACACAGATCTGATCTTCCGACCTAGGGCTGCACAATTAATCGAATTTCTAATCGCGATTACGATCACGGATGCCACGATTTCGTAATCGCTCAAAGGCGCGATTACAAGGAAAAATATCCACTTACATTATTTAAGAGTTGTGTTATGAGCTTGTCACCTTGTGAGAGGCGAATCACGACTACTTCAGAATGTAAAACATGTAACCTAGCCTAAAAGGAGCTACCAGTGATGTAGGTGTACGCTGATATGTCGAAACGCACGCGAAACACCAGCACCCGCTATTTTTAAAAAGCCGTGTACACAGCCTGTATATTTACTCCACGAACTAACTCTACGAACATGGCAAACAGTGATAGATGGACCTCTGAACCGTACACTAAGGAGAAAATCCAGAGCGACTTTGAGCAGACCAAGCGAAACATGATTATGTATTTCTGCTAAGCTAGCGACATTGGGCATCAACCACATGGGCACGGCAAAAGCTAAAACTGTTTCATATACTGTCTACTTTCTTTGTATAACAGTTCTATCTAACAACGTATTAGACAGGACTGTTAAACAGATCGTAAACTAATGAAGACAGAGAATGTGAGCACTATGTGCTCAGGATCTGCAGGAACTGTTTTCAGCGCCGTCAAAATAAAAGTAACAACAAGCGCAGTTTACGTCACTTCAGGCCCTAGGGGAACATTAGTTCTTAAGGGAACCACACTGGTGGCAAAAGCCCCTATTATTATACCATGCATATCTTGACTTTTTTATTATTATTATTATTTAAAGAAGAAACCAAACCAATATATAGCTCACATTTGAGGTTTAATGCTATAGAAAAAAAAAAAAAAAAAAAAAAATTGTGTTGTCAGATTGTTTTTTTATTTTTATACAAAAATATGGCATGCAGTTGCTTCAAACAATGGTATAAAGCTATTCAATACAACATTCAATGTAAATTGTGATAATCGTAATTAATAAGCGCAATTACAATTTCAAGGGAATAATCGACAATTATGATTTCTGTCATAATCGTGCAGCCCTATTTTGACCATATCCGATTTTTTTCCTGCCTGTTTACATTTGCTTTAGACACGACTGGTATCCGATATCTGTTTACATTAAACCCCGCCCAAAATGATTCTGTTTGTGATCGCTTTACAATGCGATTTGGTTGACCCTCAGGTTTTAAATGGCCGTACTAAAATTATTTTAGAATTCACGTTGGGTGACCATGATTATTTGCTAGCATGGATACCTGCGTGCATCTGTATGTATTAGTTTATTTACAAAAACAGCAACGTTATCACCTCATTTCTGAAAAATAGCCTATAATGAAGCGATAAAGAAGTTTCTACGCTCCTAAATGCTTCTGTATGTGTGCAATTTCTTAACTTTAACCGTTTCCACCAATAATAATAATAATTTATTTTTGAGTTTTAGACATAGGTCAGATGCCCAGATATCAGATATGTAACCACATTTGAAAGTGGCTCACAACAGATGTGAAAAAATTTGAGATTTTTGTGTTTACACGTGTGCAACAAATTCATATCTGTGTGAGATGTGAGTAAAAAATCTGATTTCACGAGTTTGTCTGCCCATATAATCTTAGCATAAATGATTTGGCTTGCTATAGAGGGGCTCAGAGAGGATATTCTACTTGAACTCTGTTTGCCCCTCCAATAACAGGCAAAATTGTACAAAAAGGAGGAGAAGGGGAGGAGGAGGGATGCTGAAAGAATTAACAACGGGAAGAGGTAAGATGCTGGTTTTTATACCTTGATATTAATTAGAAGATTAGATGGGCGTACTCCTCCCGAAATTACGTTTAATAACTTCACTTGCTTGTGCCAGTGTAAACACAGCCTATGTAGAGTGTTCCAAATCAGTCACTTCTTAAGTTGCATTTCAGTTAGGATTCTATTTTACAAGGCAGCTCACTAGATTTTGAAACAGAGCCTAAGTGTACTCACAACCAACTTTCAAGTACCTTTTAAGGTACTCTCTCTTGCATTGAAGTCATTTGCTGGACTTCCATTACTCCACTTATCAAACTGTTCATTGAGTGTTGTGCACTTGCGTTTACTAGAACCATTATGGCAAAAAATAAGATAAATAAGTATGGACAATTAATACAGAAGAAGGTCCTGAGTGAACATGATGGGTTTTATGAAACCACATCCAAGAAACATCACTTGCTTAATTGATGTAGGTCTATAAAATAAAACCACTCATCCTATGTCCTATTAGCAAAGCAGAAAAACACGAGCCGCCATCCTCATGCTCTCAGTCTGGAAGGGACACAATGATTTATTATACTCTATGGTTTCGGATTGGGGCAATGTTTGTGTGTACTGACAGGAAACACAACATTTAGTGAGGGCTTTCAAAACAGCATTACCACAGAGCACGGGCCAAGACAAAATGCCACCCACATTTAGAAAGATGTTTCTTGTACCGGTCTAACAACCATGGCAACAAAACATCTGATAGCCTTATCTATTTAGTCAGCCACTGCTAAAATATAAGCATCAAGGATACCGTGATTCATTTTCTTTTAAGGTCGATTTGACAAATCCTGCAACTCAAGCACTCAAAAGTAGGAAAACGACTCAAGTAAAACCTTACAGTTTACAAGATAAGGCTCATTTGTGTGCTAATTGAACTGGTGTCAAATAAATGCTATCTGTGCAATTCTAATTCAAGCAAATGTGTTTAAGATTTGCCAAAGCAGTTCAGACCCAACAAAAGGAGGACAATAGTCCTCTCTCGATTCAATCTCAAACATATGGAACTGTTCAGGAGCACAATAATCGCCTATTCTCAAAGCAACTCTATTTTTACATAATTGAATAAACGTACAGATAGACAACAGACTGCATTCCTAGACATACACATTATCTATCTTAAAACTGCAAAAAAATCCATAAGGAGAGTGTGGGATCCAACAAACGTCAACCAAGCTGGAAAAAAAAGAAAATAAGCTTGTATGCTTGTAAAGTTGGCATGAAATGCAAATTAACACTATGTATTTTCTAAATGCATGTTATTGATCTTATTGTGAACAATTAAAGGGTTAGTTCACCCAAAAAACCTTCGTTCATCTTCAGAAAACAAATTAAGATATTTTCATAAAATCCAATGGCTCAGTGAAGCCTCCATTGCCAGCAAGACAATTAACACTTTCAATGCTCAGAAAGCTACTAAAGACGTATTTAAAACAGTTCATGTGCCTACAGTGGGTTAACCTTAATGTTATGAAGCAAGGAGAATACTTTTTGTAAACCTCAAAAACAAAATAACGACTTTATGACAATATCTAGTGATGGGCGATTTCAAAACACTGCTTCATGAAGCTTTACGAATCTTTTGTTTCGATTAAGTGGTTCGGAGCGTGTATCAAACTGCCAAAGTCACGTGATTTCAGCAAACGAGGCTTTGTACGTCATAAGTGTTTTGAAATTTCAATGTTTCACCACTGGGGGGGCGTGACTTTGGCAGTTTGATACGCGCTCCAAACCACTGATTCTAAACAAAAGATTCGTAAAGTTTCGAAGCTTCATGAAGCAGTGTTTTGAAATCGCCCATCACTAAATTGTTGAATATAGTCGTTATTTTGTTTTTTTGCTGCACAAAAAGTATTCTCGTCGCTTCATAACATTAAGGTTGAACCACTGTAGTCACATGAACTGTTTTAAATACGTCTTTAGTAGCTTTCTGGGCATTTGAAAGTGTTAATGATCTTGCTGGCAATGCAGGCCTCACTGAGCCATCGGATTTTATGAAAAATATCTTAATTTGTGTTCTGAAGATGAACGAGTCTTATGGGTGTGGAACGACATGAGGGTGAGAAATTTATGACAAAATTTTTGGGTGAACTAACCCTTTAATATTGTACACATCCATGCATATAATTAATTAAAATACTATATATATATATTTTTTTCTTTATCAACTTTATCTTGCTGTGAAAGTTGAAAGTTCCCGTCCTATTTTTTTTTTTTGATAATCCATTTTACATATACGTCACTATAAGGAACAAACAATCTGTAAAGTTTAGTTCAGTTTGGCCTTATCCCGATCTGTCTCGCAGCTGGTCTTCTGGTATGACTAGTTGAAATGTGCCCAAAAACCCTCTAAAACCAGCCAAAGACCAGACTGGTACTGAGACAGTAAACTAGCTTAAGCAGATTTTCTTTCAGTAGGAAAATGTAAAACGAGACACTAGCAGACTAGTTTTGAGTTCTCTGGCTACATTGTGAAGCAGTCGTGCATGTGCTGACTCATGGCAAACGCCCTATCACAAGGCCGCCTCGAATTCGCAATGAAAGCACAAAGAAAAGATGTGATGAAACAGAACAAGCTGTCATCCTGCAGTGCTAAGCGCTGGGATTGTTTGACAGCACTAAACTGCAAAGCCATCCATAGGGCCATTCATTATGCTGACGCCGATTATGACCGTGGAAAGAAGGAGGGAGGAAGGGATGAAGATATGGAAGGAAAGAAGAAGGAGAAGGAGGAGGGGAATGAAGATCCTGCGGGAAGTGATTATTAATTCATTGTGAATAGCGATGCATGTTTATGCCTCGTACTTCACTTGTGTTTGGACTCGTCTATTTTTTCTTTGGGAATATACGGCATGGATCTACACTAAGCTGGTTTTATTGAATGTTAAGCCACAGTTTATTTGATTTGATTTATTTTGTTTGTTGATTGCGTCATCTCTGAATGGCTATCGTCAACCTCCATTAATCTCCCTTTCATCTCTTTAGCTCTGCAATGCTAAGACAGATTTTCACAAAGGAGGTTCTCTCCTTCCACAGAGGCTTTGATCTGATCCTCCCCACCTTCTCTGGTGGATAACAGAATGAGATGGATCTGAGTCGTAATAGGGCCAGAAGAACCAATGAAATTCGCTTTATAGTTGCGGCCCATGTGCGCAGGGCATCTATTCCCATCAATGATCTGAATACTGAGAGTTTTCAGACTGATTTTATGATCCAGCGTCGAACCACGAGTGTCAGAAAAGGTTCTCCGTTGTGTGACCGGTCCTGTCTATATTTAATGGACTGAATCTTCACTCCTCTGAGAGTGGAGGCAGACAGAGAGCGAGCAAAACACTTTCTTTGATGAAGTGGGGCAGGTCCCATCATTAGTGGCCGTCCTGTGTGCGAAGCTCCATGCCGCGGGGACGTGATTAAATCAGACCCTGTAAGACAGCTTTAAAGAGGCATGGACAAGCAGCTGCTTTCCAGCACAGTAAACATTCAGCATATACTGAAAAAGAATATGTGCTGTGTCGTCTCACTCTGATTAGCCCGATCATTTATAGCCCAGCTGAGCCGCTCCGCTTCATTATACTTTGCGGTTTGGAAACGCATTCAACATGCATTTTTAATTTGTCTTAGCATTTGCGTAACGTGCATTGCCTTTTTTCCCCGTTTCAGTGGGAAAGAGCAAACGTCTTCGTTTGTTTAAAAAGCCAACAAACAAACAGATTGGACATTTACTACAGTATGGTCACAAAATGACTATGATTAAGCTAAATCTTTGTTGGAAAAAGCTCACAGTCGTGTCCAGAAAAAGCACTGACAACTGAAATTTGTATAAACAGGTTTGAACGTTGTGTACAGCTTGAGCAACCCTTACAGAGAACAAATTAGCTGCATGAAAATTGTGCCGTCTGAATGCATCAACACAACCGATGATGTGGGATGCAAATAATATGTCTTACTGCACTTTGAGGGGGAATGGAGCCCTCGGTAGAGATGCAGTCTACCATAATCCTTTCTTTATGATGCCAAGTGAAGTAATGCAACCGGTCTACACAATGACTCCACACAGCCCCGCGCATTTATGAAACCATAAAGTTAACTTTCATAAAAGAAACATTGGGAAACTTCTGAGCCTCTGAAGCAAGCATGTCCAAATGGAGCCGTGTTGAGAAACCAGTTGGGCAATTTTGTGTTTACACATGTGGATGAACAAATTACTTTCTGCTAACCTTTCTTACGTTGATAGCTTGAGCCCTTGGAGTCCTGATCCAGATTAAGGAGGAGAAAAGTAAGATTGTTGATTTACGAGTTACTTTATGCTTCATTTCTGAGCCCATCCGGAAATGGCATTATGGCAAAAACATCATGAAACTCAAAGAACTTCAAATTCAACCACAAAACCACTTCAAAATGGGAGCCAGTTCTAGCAGCAAACCCTAGGGTTGGCATTGAGAACTGTAGGACAAAGAGACATGTGGGAGGCAAAACACATTTTAGGTAGATTTGAAAAGATCCTATTGTTTTTGAGCATATACAATAAAGTGGTTTGGAAGAAGTGGCCAAAGCACAAAGACCTATTGGAGTAAACTTAGTTGCTTCTGAGAGTCTGTTTTCTGTTGGCAGTCATGGTGAACTCAGATTGGCCTGATGCTTAAAAAACTAGCACAGATGAATTGCCTAATCCTCTGTCTACCCCTCAACATATGTTGTTAAATCATTATGGACCAGTTTGTCAAGACAATGGAATGAAGAAAAACTCAAGAGCAAGCAATCAATCATTTTTATACATGCTTTCTATACTGTAGGGAGGCTTTCCTTATTCACTCTGAAACAAAGTGACATTGACAAAAATTAACAAAAAAAAAAACCAAACAAAAAAACTGGTGCGTAAATCTATTGTCAGTTCACATAGGAATAATGTATATGGGGGCTGTGACTGCCAAAAACTGTGGATAAAACAGAAATGTTTGATGTAGCTAGTTTTTCAACCCACAAATGTGTTGTCAAAACTAGGGTTGCACCAATACCCGGCATCGGTATCGGACCCAATATTGCGCTCATACTCATTAAAATGATCCGATACCAAAAACTGATACCACACAGCTTGTCTAGTGTTTGCGTCCAGAAACACTGACAACCGCGTAAATATAGAGCACAGTGGAGATATTAGAGAAGGATGTCTATGAAGTAAGTGCATCTAACTAACAGAATATTAAACAAATTAAATATTCACGCCATAGCTGCTGGGCGCAATAAGTTTTCTGTGTGCAAACATCCGAAGCGTGCCCAGAAAGCTGCCTCTCAGACAGCGCGTGAATATTCTATTAAATTGAGTTCTCTTTCATGTCTTCTTGCACTTGAATGGATACATTCACACAAAATGATGTCAAAATGCCTGTAAAGGCAAGTATCCTCGTGAAACATAGTCGGTTATGTCTTAAGTGAACGTAAGCAATTGAGAAAGAAAACAAGCGTGTAACAGCTCAGCAGCCTAATAAGCCTACTGCTGTCTTTGTCCTCAATGTTAATCTAACAATCAACAAAAGACAAAGAGAAAATCACTCACTGCTCTGGACTGAATAACTTTTGTAACTTTAATAACGATTAATCTAGATTTATTTTATACAGTAAAGACTATGCAGTGTTATTTTACATTTGATTTCTTTACTCAATTTCTGTACCTGAAAATTGTGATGTTTCACTGGTATCTAAAAATTGAACCACTGGCCCAACCAGGTTAGTAGAAAAAAAAATTGTTGAGCCCTGCTGGAACAGCTCTAAATATTCACTGTGTTATTAAATTAAAGATAAAATATGACAGAGCAATAATATGAACAGTGAAAGTAACAGGAGCTGTACGCTGCAATATTAGCACGCGTTTCGGACAGTTGACGGAATTGGCACTTGCACGTCATTTTAAGTCATGCAAATTCAAAAATACAAGCCATTTTAAAGCTTAAAGAACTCGCAAGCTCTCAAGAGACGGTCTTCAGTCAGCGCGCTCTCAGCCAATGCAAGCAGATACAGCCGCGGCGCCTCTCAAATTGCTCGCAACAAATGTCAGATTGAGTGAGTTATTGTTCATGAGTTATTGTTCACGACTTATTACACATAAACGTTCAGTTACACACACAGTTATGTTAAAATGCCCGTCCTGGCGAGTATACACGTAAGCACGTCGGTTGTCTTCAGTGAATGTGAATAGCATGTGTAACAGCATATTCCTTTATATCTTAAAGAGACAGCAGCCTTTAAACCTGCTACTGTCTACTATTGCCTGTCACAATCAAACAACAAAAGAAAATCTTTAATAAGGATTAATCTATACAGTTATACATTCATTTATACAGTTAAGGCTATGTAGAGTTATTTTATATTGGATTATTATTAACAGTTCTCAGAATTAAAGATATGTTTAAAAGCATTTAAAGAAAATTTTTGTCAGAGCCCTTGTTATTCTTAATTTTGACATTTTCATTTTTACACCAGATTTATATCGGTTCAAAATATCGGTTATCGGTCTACTTGATCTGTAATAATTGGTATCGCATTGGCCCTGAAAAACATATCGGTCGACCCCTAGTACTATACATGAAAGTATCGGTATCAGATTAGTTCTGGAAAAAGTGGTATCGGTGCATTCCTGGTCAAAACTGATGCATTTTAGAAGCCCTTGCCAGTAAAATTCAGCTTTGCCATCGTCGGAATAATTGACATTTTAAAATGTATTTTAAATTGTAATGATATTAAAGGATTAGTTCACTTTAAAATAAAAGTTACCCAAAGCTTTACTCACCCTCAAGTCATCCTAGATGTATATGACTTTCTTCTTTCTGATGAACACAATCTGAGTCCTATTAATAAATATCCTGACGCATCCAAGCTTTATAAAGGCAGTGAATGGGACCAACGAGTATAAAGCTCAAGAAAGTGCATCCATCCATCATCATAAACGCACTCCACACGACTCCGGGGGGGTTAATAAAGGCCTTCTGAAGTGAAGCAATGCGTTTATGTAAGAAAAATATCCAACAAGTTTTAAAGTAAAATATCTAGCTTCTGCCAGATTGCCTTCGTTTCGCTTCAGAAGGCCTTTATTTACCCCTCGGAGCCGTGTGGAGTACGTTTATGATGGATGGATGCACTTTTTTGAGCTTCATACTCGTTGGTCCCGTTCACTGCCATTATAAAGCTTGGATGCATGAGTATATTTATTAATATAACTCTGATTGTGTTCATCAGAAAGAAGATACACCTACAATGGCTTAAGGGTAAGTAAATCTTAGGGAAATTTTCATTTTAAAGTGAACTAATCCTTTAATAACAATATTTCACAATACCTTTTTTACTGTATTTTTTATCAATAAATGCAGCCTTAGTGAGCATTAGAGACTTTTTCCCAAAAACATTAAAATCTTACTGACCCCAAACTTCTGAACAGTGGTGTAATAACACACACAAGATGCTGGGTTAGGCTCCAGTATCTCCATGACCCAGCGGTGACCAGCATAAGGTACAACATGCTGGGGCTGCCTAGTTTGCTGAACCTTAGCATGGGAAGTGGGAGAGCTGGTAAACCAGCTACACCTGCTCAGTTTTGCTTGAGAACAGCACGTCTATGCTGGTCCACCGGCTAGACCAGCACCATATCAGCTCTAACCAGCCTGGACCAACATGGAACTCAAGCTGGTTTTTGCTGGGGGGGGGGGGTGTCCTACTACACAAATGGTTTCCATGTCGCCCAAGACAAATGTCACTAACACACCACCTGCCAACCTTTAAAATGCCCCCTATAACCCAAACATTCTAGCTTCTGTTCCTCAGAACTAATCCTCAGAGCCTTTATCATTACAGATCAAATTAAAAAGCATTTACACGTTCATTCCCACAAACAATGACTTCTAAACTGCTGAGTCTCTTTAGCTGCAAGAAAGTGAAGGTGCCTGCACACTTCATAAACATACAGTACACTCCCACATACTCAGTTTCAGTCACGGGTATATCTTTTCATTTATCAAAGACTTGAGCGAGTTCTTATGCAGCTCTACAACAGTTTGTGTTGGCGTTGCTTCAATACAGTTAACCTATTGAAAAACTGGAGAAGCGACATTGCTAGAAAAAACGTCTGAGAGTTTTGCAGTACGCAAACTTTTTTCTTTGCCCTCCCTAAAAAGTCAAAGTCAAACCAGCTATTGAGAGATTTCTGACTGAAAGAAAAGGCTTTGAAGTGGAGTGAAAGCGTTTTCTTTTGATCTGTGTTGAAACGCTAAATACGTGTCAGTGTGGACATTTGTTCTAACACGCTGGAGATCCAAACAGAGATGAGCCTGTTGAAAGAGAACTTAAAAAAACCCCACACAATCCTTTCTGGAAAAACCAAGAGTTTTCTACACATTTCCCTCATGAACTGCCATACAACCCCATACATCACTGACGTTTGTGATTACAGGGAAAAACGATACATCAAGAATAAAGCTGGCTTTTGTTTTAAAGTATGTGTGACTTGAAGGAACTGTCTCAACAGTAATAATAAACAGAAACGTTTCAGTCATGGACTCACTTTTTCAAATGTACCAGAGACAGTGACCGAGTTCAAGACAAAGGGAGAGAGAGCTGGGCAAGGAATCAGAGGGATGGAATGGATACTCTCCGTCCCATAGGACGGGAGATAATGAGTTCCTTTCTACGCAGTTAGTTTTCCTAATTTCATAAACATGTTTAATTGATTAAACGCTCCTGCGACATCCAGACAATATTTCATTATGGTCATGTGGACATACGTTATAAAGGTTAAAGTAGACTGTTCTGCCAATAACTGAATCAGCCAGCTGAGATAAGCCTCCGTTTGAGTCCACAGTCGTCTGTCTTAATTTAGCAGGAAGATGCCTGAGAAAAGTTGGAAAGTGATGAAAATATTATCTCAAAGGTTTTGTAGCTATGAAAGAAATGACCTCACATTCAGAATGTAACTACTTTAAAAAAAAAATGGCAATAACTTAAAAGGCTGCTTAAGGAGCTGAATCAATTAATTAAACTTAACTAATATTCTAAATAATACTATAGAAGAGTGAAATAAATGTATGAAGAAGGAGAGAAAACAAACTGCATTGGTTTTTACCAATCCTACCATTTCAACTAATGTATTTCTGTTCGCTTTAAAATCAGCATGAAATTAAAATTTATCCTACTTTGTAAATGCATGTCATAGACCTTATTGTAAACAATTCATCCATGTTTATCTTACTTAAAAAAAAATCACCACCATGTTTAATCAAACTTGATCTTCTAGAGAAAATGACACTTCTCTCTGGTGACATGCTGGACTTAAAGGGTTAGTTCACACGAAAATGAAATTTCTGTCATTAATTACTCACCCTCATGTCGTTCCAAACCTGTAAGACCTTCGTTCATCTTCAGAACACAAATTAAGATATTTTTGATGAAATCCGAGAGTTTTTTTTTTATCTCCCATAGAAAGCAACGAAATTACCACATTCAAGGTCCAGAAAAGTAGTAAAGAACGCCGATTCTATTGGCCAGCTCCTGCGTCAGCATCAAACGCATGCGTCATGGTGCTCACGTGAACAGTGTCGGCCAATACTGAGCCAGTGTTCGGACGTAAACATGGAAGCGCTGCACTGCGTTCACTGCATCAACTGCGTAGGAGACTGACAGTGTAGAGAAGAAATTGCTGAATAAAGTCGTTATTTTTGTGCAAAAAAAGTATTCTCGTCGCTTTATAAGGTTAAGGTTGAACCACTGTAGTCACGTTGACTATTTTAACGATGTCTTTACTACTTCTCTGGACCTTGAATGTGGTAATTTCGTTGCTTTCTATGGGAGATAAAAAAAAACCTTTTTCATCAAAAATATCTTAATTTGTGTTCCGAAGATGAACGAAGGTCTTGCGGGTTTGGAATGACATGGGGGTGAGTAATTAATGACAGAATTTTCATTTTTGGGTGAACTAACCCTTTAAATAATTTAGTCTGCTTAAACCTTGGCCCTCCACAATCGTCTCCAAACTCACAATCATTTTTAAATCTGGCCACATTTCAAAATCCAATCAACAACCAATGGATAGAAGTCCCAAGAAACTACATTCTTATATTTCTTTTTGATAATCTGTTACACTCTGATTATAATACATAATAAAAGATTGGAACAGAAAAAAAAAAAAAAAAAAAAACAGCAAATAAAATGCAATTTAACAATTCATTCCAGCCCATGTAGGAATGAAATCCAATCATTTTTTACCACTTCATGAACACATTTTACAGAAAATCACAGAAACAGTAAAGTGTTTCTGACTTAGCCAAAGTAACCAAGGAGGCAGAGCTTAGCAAACTGTCAATGGTTTCATACACACCAGCACATTCACAGTCCAATCAGCATTAAGGCCACTTTAAATGTGTAAACATAATATATGATGTTCTTAAGCAAACCACATAATGCTCCAAACACACATAATTTCAGCTGACAGGCCACACTTGAACCAATTGTTTTTGAATAACACAAACCTGAAGTTATCCATTCCTCTACATAAACACAGCCTGCCTCTGTTAGGTATTTCTTGGAGCGCAACAAAGAGCTTTCTGTAACCTCAAGTGCCAAAAGCAATATTTTCATGTGGAAGCCATACCTGTCCTCTGATTTCCTGTCTTATGTAAGATATCCTTATACACAAGATAAGACTGGTCTGTGCTCTGTTAAAAAGAGAGAGCATTATGACTTAAAGCAGTCTGATCTAGCTGCCTAAGAAGCTCCATTAAAAGTGTTTATAGTTAAAGATCACCATACTTATGCAATGAAAGAGACTCCTGTACAGGCGCATACATACATGCACAAATTTAAAAAAAAAAAAAAAAAAAAAAAAGGTCCTTAAAGACACTTTTCTAGAGCGTACAAATCTGTAATGCTCTACTGGTCGTCTGGTCTGGTCTGGTCTTCTCATTTATGGTACGCCACAGATATTAAGAGAGACCTCAGTGAAGCATTACTGCTCCCTTGAGAAGAAAACGAAAAACAGTGGGTGGAGGCTCAAAGATTAAATCACATCATACATCCCTGCTCCCAAGAATGAAACGTTTCAAGCACCGTCGTTAGATCGGCAAGTCTGACAGACAATAAGGCGACAGTAGCGGAGGATTTCACAAAGAGGCTCTTTCAGATCCCTTTTATTTTCCCGCGGTTTTCAACAGCAGTTTTGATGCTGTCTGTCATGACTTTGGCGCCACAGCCCGGTTACTGGAGCCAGAGCTCCGTTCCCACTAACGCGAGGAAAGAGCAAAACGTATAAATAATCATACTGTACTAAGCTCATAATGAATTCAACAGAACGAGGAATTTACGATAATGCGCGTCAATAATCTTTTATAGTTACTTCCATAAATACTTACCCACATGTCCTTACGGTTTATATTATTGGCTTAAGTTGGGTTGGCCGGTATCCTTTCCTAGTGAAGGGAATTCGGAGTAATTTTTTGGCACTGTTCAGATCAATAACCGATTCTGCTATTCTTTACGTCCTGAGGTAAATACGTCATCACGTGATCTCTGGCGTGGCATAACCACTAAAACGTTCCCAAACGTCCACTCTTTTTTAAAACAAATTTTATTAATAAGATTTCTTTGGTTTATTGTGTTTATTGTAGTTTCATGTAATTGCTTATTTGTTGTGGACAAGATTCAGCTTATAAAAATAGTTATTTAAAACCTAAATATAATTTACATTTACATTCAACAATACTAAGATAACTGTTGCTAAAATACTTTTTTTTACTAAAAATACTAAAGAATTAATAAAACATAATCTATAGGCTGAAAAGAATGTTAATAAAAAATAAAAATGACAGTTATTAATATTAATGCTGTTTTGTATGTGTGTTAATAAAACCGTCATTCAATAAATTCATAAGCTTATTATCAGTACGTTATATTTTATTTGTTAACATTTCTGTTATTTAGCTATTTTAGTAACCACATCATCGGTTCACTTCAGCTGTCAACTCGTTCATCATCGGGCATGTTCGAAAGAGACGGTTCTCGGTTCAATGACTCTCTATGTTGTTGAATCAAGAACCGCTCTGTCCGATTCGTTAAAGAGCCGTTTAAAACTGTTTTGTGAACAAGTTCAGCCGCGTGAGATCCGACTCATGTGATTCATTATGGCTTGTAGCCTATTATTTCATAGTCAATTCTAACAATCAACTTCTCCTGAGTAATATAGACTAAAAGCGACTAAAAGAGACTGTTGTTGACAAACCTGGCTTATTTCGATGTAGTTTTGATGCCACATTCATCCTCAAACAGAAACTAAAGAGAGGCATTCATGCTAGTCGAGGTCATCGTCGAGTCGGGGATCAAAAGTTCAGACAAATTCAGCTTTCACGGTAAGATCCTACATGCTGGTGAATGTCTCCATCTAGTGCCTAAAGACAAAACAACCAGAAGCGTTTAAAGGGATAGCTCACCCAAAATGAAAATTCTGTCATCATTTGCTCACCCTAAATTTGTCCCAAACTTGTTTACATTTCTTTGTTCTGTTGAACACAAAGGAAGGTATTTTGAAGAAAGTTTATAGCCAGGCTGCTTTGGGGTTCCATTGACTTCCATTGTAGAAAAAAAAAAAAAACTATGGAAGTCAATGGTGCCCCAGAACCGTTCAGTTTCCCACATTCTTCAAAATATCTTTCTTTGTGTTCAACAGAACAAAGAAATTTACACAGGTTTGGAACAACCTGGGTGAGTAAATGATGACATAATTTTCATTTTTGGGTGAACTATCCCTTTAAGTGGCATTCAAAAAGATATCAACACTTTTAGTTAATGTCTAATACAACATTGCTTAAAGGGATAGTTCACCCAAAAATGAAAATTATGTCATCATTTACTTACCCTCAGGTTGTTCCAAACCTGTCTAAATTTCTTTGTTTTGTTAAAAACAAAGGAAGATATTTTAAAGAATGTGGGAAACTGAACAGTTATAGCAACCTGGTTATAAACTTTCTTCAAAATACCTTCCTTTGTGTTCAACAGAACAAAGAAATTTACACATGTTTGGAACAAATTGAGGGTGAGTAAATGATGACAAGATTTTCATTTTTGGGTGAACTATCCCTTTAATTCACACAATTAATTAAATTGAGGTTCCACATGTATATAATACTGCAACCACAGCAGCAGTTTGCTACATTTTTTAATTGCTCCCTCCCTTACTATATTGATTATTTACTCACCAACCACCAAAGGGAAACTGACTATATTAATATTGTAAAAGACAATAATATATCAATAATACAAATTATAAGGTGCACTGAACTGGCTACACCACACCAATCCACTGGATAGCCCCTTCTTTGGTCAATAAAATTTCAGTTGCGCATCCCCAAAAATGGTTACAGTGGAAGTGACCCTGAATTGTGACATATTGCAACATTTACTTTGAATTGAACAATTAAATATTAAACATAAATATTAATTTACATATTATAATATAGCCTAATAGGCTATAATATTTGTTATATTATATTATAATACTATTTTAAATATTAAATATATTTATAATATATTTAGACTTTAAATATAAATCAAATAGCTTTAAATAGCTTTGCCTTTTGCCAACTATTCACACATCTAGAAACTAACCTAAAGTAGCCTAATTATTATCCCAGCTGTACTGCATTGAGCTACTGTATATTGTATTGTTGTATAACTGTTGAATATTATTAATTAAATGTTTTATTTATTTTGTAATTAAGACATTAGCAACTGAAGTAGTATTACCATGTTATTTCACAAAGCATTCGGTCTCTGAAAATCCTTGAAAACACCGACTGGAAAGTAACACACGACAAAACAACAGTTATTTTAGTAACAATAACTGTAGTAACTGTGGTATTTTGGATGAAACCACGGTTACCACGGTAAACATTTTGTAGGGGTGGGGAAATGAGCGCAGTATCCACGTGGCGCAGTAGGTGGCAGTGATTTGCCTTGTCCCGTTGTGAGAGGGGTGTGGTTTAAATGCCAGGATCACCCCCTGAATCTAATGAGGATTATTTGAGTAGTCTGTCCAAAACAGAGGGGAGTTGCCCTGCCTAGACATAGCATTCTGCAATACCATTTACTATATCTCCGCTGTAGACAGACTCCAGTCGTTCATCTATAGGTAAGTCTGTTATATTTGATTTATTTTACCTTTAACCAACCCTCTCAGCCACAAAATAATGAAGTCATCTGAAATGTAGCGATTTACCTCACTGCAAACAACGCCGAAGTGTTACTTTCCACACAAGCGGCTCTGTGTTCGTAATGGAGTGACACTTTCTAACAGAACACGCCAAGAACTCAAACACACTGCAGTCTGAAATCGTTTCAGCTTGTGTAGGCCGTGCATTATATGGTACTTTTGACAAAACTGCTGTTTTTGTATCGAGCGCTGAAAATGTTCTTCAAACAAAGCCATATATGGAGAGATTCTGAATTCTGGGATGCTCCTTTTAATTATGCGGCAAAACGGATCTTTGAAAGTGCGGAGTCCGCAGGACTTTCTCTGACCTGCTGCTGTCACATATGCATTTGGAAGAGTAGGCCTACTATTGATAATTGAATCGATTTATCCTTTTCTTTAACCTAAGCAGAGTGGAGCATTTTTTGTTTGAATAACTTAATATGACTATTTAACTAAAGAAAACATATAGTTAACTACTTTTAGTGGTAATTTGTTGTTCTGTCAAAAAGGGCTATGGCCATTACAGGAACTTAAAGATTAAAATTAAACGTTTATGTGCTGTATAGTTCCACTTTTGATTACTCATCATCAGCCCCTTGTGTTTATTCATCACCTGTTACCATAGAAACACACACAACTGAGACAAACATTAACTTTGTGGTAAAGATGCTGTAGATAAAGCGGAAGTGCTCTGCATCACCTCAGGAAACACCTTCAAGATTTGTGAATAATTGCAGCAACCTTCCAGCATAAGTTGCTTCTCATGGATTAATTTGTGTGTGTGTACATTTGTGTAAAAAAACAATTAAAAAAACAAAAAAAACAATAAAGTTTGACTGGTGTAGTCTGTAGCCATGGTAGATGACTTGCACAAAGACTGATAACATACTTCATGGGTGTTCTAATCCAAACACGCCTATACACACATACCTAGTGATTAAAAGAATAACAGTGGTCTGTGAGAGTAGGTCACACTTTGTTTCAGTGTTCCTGTGTCTCAGTAGGAAGGAGAGAAAAGTCTTTTTGAGCAGATTGATGCCACAGATTTGATATAGATGCAAGTTACTCAGAAACACATGTAAACATCTGCAAGAATATGTTTAAGACCAGCAACACGCAATGGTTTTGTAATTTGTAATGGCAAGTGTTATGTTATCATGTCATATAACATTACAAAACCAGCTTTGTCGTGTGGCACATTGTGATGTGACACTATTGACCAGATTCATAACAAATTTACAAAATTGTTCATTATGCTGAAATTTGCACGTTTGCTTTCATGCAGTTCTTAAAGTCAGCATGAAACGATACTGCAATAGTATTTTCTTCCCTGTTGTGACGTATATCTGAGTGAAACAGCTTCTCGAACAAGTAGAAATGTAGGGCGGGACTTGGTTTTGTCCATCGGGGATTGATTGGATGGTTGTGGATTGCTATTGCTGTGATCTCATGTGAGTGACAGCTTGTCCCGCCCTTGCACCAGTAAACGTGTTGTCAGAGATGAGAAGAGATATCACTGCAAAAGGGAGGGGCAATTATTTTGATTACAGATTACGAGGACATTTGAATTAAAAAAAAATAAAATAATGATGTGCACAGATAAATCTTTGATAAAAGTGCAATATTTCATTAAAAAAAGAGAAAGAATCCATTGTCCATTTGAATTTTATGAGGACTTTACTGTTTTGCTGTTAAATATTAAATTGGTTGAATTAGACAAGAAAGTATTAGCCACACCAATCTGATAGAAACAGTCTGACACCTTTTATAGCTCAGACTTTGAACTCCTGCATGTTTATCTGTATACTAAATACCAATTCTCAGAGTTTTGTGCTTTAATATGGGACCTGGCTATAAAACACAGTCAGTGTAGTCAAAGTCATGGGTTAGGGCTTAAACAAGGCTTTGAATCAGTGTAGACTCTGTGCTAAGATATTGCATGTATCTCAAGAGCTTTGGTGCTTGTAAAAGATGTAGGAAGAAATGTCTAGATGGAAAAACTGAGTCACCCCAGGAGTTCATCTGATTCAGGCATTTCTCCAGGAAAAAGGAAGATGATTTAGTCAGTTCTTCCAGACTGAGGATTATGTCAAAATACATAAATTATTTTATACTACCAAGTAGTTAGGTTAAATTCAAGTTGGAGGTATATGCTGGTCATTTAACAGATTAGGACCATCGCATGTATTCATTTCCACTTCATTTCTTTCAACATTTTCCGAGGACTACTGTGTCTGAACTTGTTCAGGTTACAGTCAGACACTAAAAACTGTGAGGATACTTTCTGAAGTCAGTGAACTTACTTCACAACTATTGAAGTATGTACTTTAGGTATGCAGGTGCAAAGTGATCATGCAAAGTAATCCATGAGAAACAACTTTTTTTGGTACCAACGACTCTTTTCAAATCCGATGGCTCCTTACCTCTTGTAGCCATAAAATCTTGATAAACCAAAAGTAGAGACAGGTATTTTCTTCCATATTGTGAGGTACATCTGAGTAAAAACTTATCCAAAAAAATAATAATAATAATAATAATAATGTAGGATGATGACTTGGTTCTTTTCATCAGTTTTTGTTTGGATGGAGGCAGTTCTGTTTCTGACATTTTGTTCGAAATTACGAGGTGAAAAAATAAAATATGACATGTATGCATGGATAAATCGTTCACAGTAAGATCAATAACATGCATTTAGAAAATAGGCTGTTTTAGGGATGACATTTCATGTATCTGCTAATAATTGCGTTCTTTAGAATTCACCAAATGCAGTATATATTGTACACCTGTATTCATGCATCTTACTGCTTTTTGCAAAACTGTATTAAGGCCTATTCAGAGTGGCTAACTATATACAAGTGCTTCCCAGAAACATCTCCCTCCCATTTTGACCCATAAGCAAATGTCACATGACCTAGGCTATTTATAGTCTCCTGTGGGTTAGCAGACTCTAGGCAACCTCATCAGCTGCATCAGACAAGATATGTTGAGTTCAGAATAGGCTATTGTATGCTAAATATTTCATGCAAGTCTCAAGAGAGATACCCTTAGCAGTAAATTACAGACTGAGATCAGTCGTTTGCATGAAACAATTTTGTTTAATTAGCCTTTCTGTCACACTGATTCTTTGTTTTCAGAAGAGATTTCAGAAGATACAATGTACTTAGGCACATCAAAACATTTGGAATCAGTTCTAGATTACACGACGTAGACTTTGGTGTACATGCTGATAAAACAACAGCTGAAGTAGAGCAAATGGAGACAGCATGTCTATTCAAGTTCATCATCAAGCGCTTGTTTCGTAGCTGGCCCCTGGTTTAAAATAGATGCCTGTTTGTGAAGAATGTGTTGCCAAATAGCGATTTGATCTAATAATGGAGGTGTCAATGAATGCAACTTACACAGGTGCTAATTCAAAGTTTTAATTGCTGGGACTGTCACATTGTCTTGCGCTATGAGTGTAGAGAGAAAAATAAGATTAGAACATAAGGTCGATTTATGGTTTAATGTTCTTTGAGATGATGAGAGATAATGTGCATAATAGCTATGATTTTATTCATGATATATCATGATATCTCTAATCGGTTGATATCTTGGCATATGATCTCCTATTTCCCCTATTTTTGTTCACACAGTTTCTGCCAACATGTTAATCTTGAGCATCTATAGAGTAGTATTGCATCCTTCATATCTCTGAAGAGTCTTTAGTTTAATCAGATTTATAAAAGACAGATACAGCTGTACCACTTCTTTCTGAAAACAATCGAGCTCCTGGAGGCATCCCGTGGCCAGAGCTAAAGAGTCACAAGCAATACATCATTGCATTATCCCTGAATAACTTTTGATTACCCATAAGTTTATGTTGTTTACATTTTGTGCACTTACACTCCGATTGCCAACCAAACACAGAAATTTGATGCAGTTTTACTTGCTGCCTGCAGTTTCGACTCATGACTGGGATCTTTTATTGCTGGGACTGCTCCATCTTTCAGTTTTAAACGATCTGCAAATCCAGCGCCGAACTGGGCCTTGTTTATAAAACATTCGTTACCAATATGCCGGGAAAAAACAAATACACTTGCACAGCTCCGTTGCTGCCCCGGAAAAACAAATTGCATCCACTGTTCCCTTAAAGGGATAGTTCACCCAAAAATGAAAATTATCCCATGATTTACTCACCCTCAAGCCATCCTAGGTGTATATGACTATCTTGTTTCTGGTGAACTCAATCGGAGATATATTTAAAAATATCTTTAGTTCTCCAAGGTTTATAATGGTAGTGAATGGGGGGCCCACATTTTGAACAAAAAAAATTGCATCCATCCATAATCAGAGTAATCCATACAGCTCCAGTGGGTTAATAAAGGCCTTTTGAAGCGAAGCAATGCATTTCTGTAAGAAAAATATCCGTATTTAAAACTTTATAAATTCAAATAACTAGCTTCCGCGGACGACCGTACACATGCTGCGCAACTCAACTTGCGCCAAATGAGTAACCCGTGACGCGATGTATGACGCAGGATGTAGGAGTAGCGTAAGCTTAGACGCCTCTCGCGGTTCAAACAAATAGGGCTGTGCAACAAATTTAAGCTCCTCTTCTCTTATATCAAAATCCTCCAACATCTCTCTTTAAAATTTCTCATTTTAGACTTCTAATTCATGACCGGTGTTTTGTTTTGCTCTCTCCTTGCGCTTCCGCGTTCGTCATTGCGTTCAGGTCAAAGGTTGCTCTTCTTCCCAAATTGACTTGCGCAGTATGCATACGGTCATCTGCCGGAAGCTAGTAATTTGAATTTATAAAGTTTTAAATATTTTTCTTACAAATGCATCGCTTCGAAAGGCTTTTATTAACCCACTGGACCATTTTGGGGTGAACTAACCCTTTAACGCTGGTTACTTTAGGAAGCTGAACAAGGTTATCTTTCCCTCACAACCGAAAACACACTTCTTTGGTGACATTGTTGATTTCGTGGTCTAAAAACAAAATGACAAATCTTTCTCGAACAAGTCCAGTGCAGCGTTGCCGACGACTTCCATAACCCGAACGAAGTACGTTTGATGGGTGTGCTCTTGCTCTCGCTCTGGTTGATGTGTGCACGCGCTCTTCCGGGAGAAGTGCCCATACAAGAAATTCTACCCTTTATGACATCATCCAGGGCCATACTCAAAAAAAACTTTCCAAAACTTTTACGAACCCTGAAGGAGTGTATTTGGCACAGAAATACTCCATCATATGTCCAACTCATTAAAAAAAAAAAAAAAAAAAACTTTGGACATGTTTAGCATGAGAATTCAACTCTTTAACAGTGTAAGCAAGTCAAAATGCATGAAATAGCATTAGACATCCCCTTTAAAATGGACCAGGAGCACCTAATTTGGAATTACATGCCCTACTCATCCAATCTTTGACAAATAAAAACGACATAAGTGTTTTAGATTTTTTGGCATCAGAACCAATAATTATGTTTCCCCTCCTGTGGTTTGGTTTTTCATGATATTAAGAAAGAGTTAATTCTGATGGATGATTGGTAAATATTGATCCTTAGTAAACACCACTCCCTTCGTGGACTTTTTTTTTTTTTTTAATCTGAGTAATGTCTTGTGGTCTGTGAACAGACTTACAAGGCTAGCATCTAATTTCTGAATGACTCATGTCTAAGACATTCCAAACTTCACCATGTCTCCACCCCACAAGTGGGCGGTAAGCTCAGCTGACACAGTCACAATCTCAGAGGCTCTTGCCACATTATGAGCTGGTGAGTGACTTGCAGGACTGGTGGTATGAATGATCCGGTCACGCTGTGTCCACGGTTGGCACAGTCACTCCAACAGCATTACTCACAGCCTTTCCTTTTTCCTGCATCCAGCCCAAATGTCTATCACCACAGAAGGAAACTCCCAGCCACTGGATTTTTATAGTTCAGTTCACTGAGTTTATTTTGCAGTTTGTCTCCAATGTAGATTTAGGATCTTTAGGTATGTGCAAACTCGAGAAATTCAGGAAACAATTTTATAGATCTCTCACAAATGTAGGGAAAATGTTTTTTTTTGTTTTTATGTTGGTTTGAATAAACAGCCCCTTTCACACATTAAACCTGGTAAATCACTATAAAATTACTAAGACTTTTCTGGTAAATACACAAATGTGCTATTCACACAAGCAAAGGCGTTTTGTTTTTTAGCTGGTATGATTCGGTACCATTCACACATCAGTACCAAAATACCAGTAAACTCTGTGATGTCATTCATTGGAAATTACCTTTAAACGCTGCACTGTTTTCTTCATCCACCTGGATGAGAAGCGCTTCACTATCTGTCCAATTTTTTTATTTAAATGTAAGTGACAGGCATAAGGGGATGTTCACACATAATGCAGTTTTTCTCTTGAAACACAAGACGCATAATAGTTACTATATTACTGCAGTTACTATAGTATGAAAAAATAGCAACAGAGCCACAGCACTGGTGAATGGAAAAGAAGACTGGATCTCAAACGCGAGACGCTTTTCAGCAGTCTGACGTCTGTTTATCGCATGTTTACATAGAAAAACAATTAAAGCAGTGGAGCGTACTATAAAAAGCTCCAACAGAGCTTTATGATAGCATCATAATGGTAATTTACTGGTATTGTTAAACTTCTCGTGCTGGAAAATTGCCAGAATTGATTGACCAGTATTGAAAAGGTTAGAGATCATGTGTGTGATCTACCTGTACCCTCAAATGGTAATTTACCAGTAAAGACTATATATGTGAAAGGGGTTAATGTCTGTTTGTTTTGTTTTGTTTTCTCTAGACAGCATGGTGTACCACTCTGAGTTTGAGCGAGCAGGCAAAGAGGCTGGGCTCCAGGTGTGGAGAATTGAGAAGTTTGATTTGGTGGCAGTTCCTGAGAACCTCTATGGAGCGTTCTACACTGGTGACGCTTATGTGGTCCTCAATACTATCAAGCAGCGTTCTGGCAACCTACAGTATGACCTCCACTTCTGGCTAGGTAAGAGGACAATGCTTTGCCAAAAAGATTCTGAATTTTTGACATTTATTTTAGTCCCATTGCAAAGTAAATGTTCTGCCTAATTTGCAAGACAAGCTAAATGGTTTAAATGTCAAATGCATCAGCTGCATTTCTTATAGATGTTCTTCCCTCAACTGGCAGGTGATTATTGCACGCAGGATGAGAGCGGGGCGGCTGCCATTTTCACAGTGCAGATGGATGACTATTTGGGTGGAAAGCCCATCCAGTACCGTGAAGTTCAGGGCTATGAGTCCAAAGCTTTCCTGGGATATTTTAAAAAAGGGCTGCAGTACATGGTGAGTGGTCCAATCATTGACAGGACAAATGGGAAAAGACTCTGGAGTTTACAAATAATGTTCAAATATGATCATGTCTTCAAACACAATTTAAAGACTCACAAGTAAAATTTCTACCATTTTTTTTTTTTTAAAAGAGTCCTTAATGCACAGTCATGTTTCTTGTCACATGACACTGACTTTCATTTGAATATAACTTTTTAAAACAATACTGCTTTACTACTTAATTAATTTTTTATGAAATAATATTTAAAATATACACGTGTGTGTGTGTACTGACATGTTACACTTCATGTCCCACAAATATTCTTTTTTTTTTTTAAGAAAGAATCCTGAAAAAAGTATCACAGGTTATAAAAACATTAAGCAGCACAACTGTTTTCAACATTGTTAATAAATCAGCATATTAGAATGATTTCTGAAGGATCATGTGACACTGAAGACTGGAGTAATGGCTGATGAAATTCAGCTTTGCATCACAGAAATAAATTATATTTTAAAGTATATTAAAATACAAAACCACTATTTTAAATTGTAATAATATTTCACAATATTACTGTTTTCAAAAACATTAAAAATAGGAATGTGTCTAAACTTTTGACCGGTATTTTATATATATATATATATACACACACAACAGGACAGTTTTACCACACTGACATGTTTTACTTAATGTCCCACAAATATTTATCAAAATTAATTAAAAAAAATTGTAACATATTCATCATAAGATATGCATTCAGCCAGGTCATTGACTGTCAAATGTCACATCACCATTGATTTCTTTGCTACAAAATATTAATGTTAAAATATTAGGGAATAATATTATTGCCAGACATTAAAATTTTAATGACATCTATTTTTTCCAGAAAGGTGGAGTTGCGTCTGGATTCAAGCATGTTGTCACCAATGAAGTTACAGTGCAGCGGGTGCTACAGGTCAAAGGTCGGCGTGTTGTCAGAGCAACAGAAGTGCCAGTCAGCTGGGACAGCTTTAACCAGGGAGACTGCTTCATCCTGGACTTGGGTGATGTGAGTATCATCATATGAAGAGAGTAAGGGAGAATTCATATCATTGAAATCTCAAAAATAACCCTGTTTGATCTGTGTATTTTCACAGGAGATCTACCAGTGGTGTGGTTCAAAGAGTAACCGCTTCGAGAAGCTAAAAGCTACGCAACTTGCAAAGGGCATTCGTGACAACGAACGCAGTGGACGCGCACGCGTGTATGTGTGTGATGAAGGGATTGAACGAGAAAAGATGTTGGAGGTAAGAAAGAGAAAGAATCAACTTTAAAATCATCTAAGAAATACACTTAAAAATATGATCCATCTATCTCATGGCAGGTTCTTGGAGAAAAACCAGACCTGCCTGAAGGAGTGTCTGATGATATCAAGGCTGATGCGTCCAATAGGAAGATGGCCAAACTCTACAAGGTAGCCATGGGAGCTTAACCATGCCAACATGATGAATAGCCCTTGTAGATCATAAGTGCATTCAGTTTATTGATGTTTTCTTGTACTTCAGGTGTCTGATTCCAGTGGAGACATGACCATTGCCCTGGTGGCTGCTGAGAACCCCTTCTCCCAGAGTGCTCTGGAATCAAGCGACTGTTTCATCCTGGATCACGGCTCAGATGGCAAGATCTTTGTTTGGAAAGGTAAATCGCATTGACTGACAAAACAAAAAAGACTTTTTTCCTTTTTTAGACTTCTTTGTTGACACACTTGTGTTCATTTTATAGGCAAAGATGCTAATGTGGAAGAGAGGAAGGCTGCCATGAAGACAGCAGATGAGTTCATTAAGAAAATGGGTTACCCAAAGCATACACAGGTTCAGATTCTCCCAGAGATGGGCGAGACGCCTCTATTCAAACAGTTCTTCAAAAACTGGCGCGATGTGGACCAGACAGACGGCCTGGGTGTTGCTTATGTCTCAAACAGCATCGCTAAGATCGAAAAGGTGCCGTTTGATGCTTCTACACTGCATGATTCACCAGCCATGGCCGCCCAACACGGAATGATCGATGATGGCACTGGAGAGAAACAGGTCAGAGAGTGAGCACACACTGCATGTAACGTGACCAGAAGTTGGACAATATGTTGTGTATACAAATATTTTTTTTTTTGTGTCACCTGATACTCTAGATCTGGCGTATTGAAGGTGCAGACAAGGTTCCAGTTGACCCCTCTACTTACGGCCAGTTCTATGGTGGAGACAGTTACATTATCCTGTACAATTACCGCCATGGAGGCAGACAGGGTCACATCATCTACATCTGGTATGACTTGATCTCACACAGTCAATTTAAAGCTCTGTCATGTCATATACACCGGAGCACATGTGATGTGTTTTCATTTAACAATTCAGTTGGGTTGTCCTGACTACTGATGTCTCTCACAGGCAGGGTACGGACTCCTCACAAGATGAGATTGGGGCATCTGCCATCTTGGGCGCCCAACTGGATGATGAGCTTGGAGGTGGACCTGTGCAGGTAATGCTAACGAATAAACCTCAGTGGATTACTTGATCACAATCACATTCATGTTTCTTCATGGTGAAACTGTCATTTGCGACTCTTCCATTACAAGTTCAACAGTTATTCTCTTTTTTTTTTTAATTAGTCAACATGAAACGGCATTCATAAACCATTTTACAATGGTGATGTGGCACATTTCTGAGTGAAACGGTATGCTCAGAAATTCAGCAATATAACACTCACCTAACACTCACTTAAAGTTAATCTTTAAAAACAATAATCATTTAATAACATTGTTATATGGATTTTTTAGCAAATCTAACAAACTAGCAAGCTTCACTTGTAGCATTTAAAATGATTTATTTTATTTTATTATTTTTTTAGTGTTTTATTTTTAATTAATTTTGAAAAAATAGTATGAAATTGTAATATTGTCCATTTATCAGATATCAGCCATAACATGAAAATAATGATCAAATTATAATAAAATAATTAATTGGTCACCTTAAAATCAAAAAGGGCCATTCTTATTTTTATGAATATTGCAACCTGACATTTTTTTATGGAATATACTGAAAATAATGATCAAATTATAATAAAATAATAATAATAAAAAAAAAAAATTCCAGCATCAGCCAGAATGTTAGTCACCATGAAATCAAAATGGGCAATTCTTCTTATTTTTTTTGAATATTGCAACCTGTCAATTTTTATGGAATATACTGTAGCAACTCGTCACTTACATGAAGTCATAGCAATTATGCTAACAGTTATTAATGTCAACGATCCAAAGATCCAATCAATTCTTGATAGACAAAATCAAGTTCCGCCCTATGTTTTTTTTCTTCTTCAAGAAGCAGTTTCACTCTGATATACTGTATATCACAGTAGGGAAGAAAAGACGCAATTTCCATTTCATGCCAACTTGAATATCCATGCATCCCTAATTTTGATGAAAGATTATGAAAACAAACATTTTTTGTTACATGCGCTGATGACTGATGGTGAAAAAAGTAAATAGGGCTTATGTTGATTTCATGTTGACTAAGTTCAAGCATCCTGGTTCCTACTGTAGCTTGTGGAAGCTTAGCTACATTCTGCCATTATTGCCATTTCATTGGCCTTCCCTGATTTTTCCATCTGTTAAACCAACTTCCACCTCTATGTCTTTCCTTCCTGTCCGTTATTCATACCCGACATCCTGCTGTAGATGGCTGGTGCTCCCATCACCACTCAGGTATCCATATCTCAGGATAGCATGTCCCTGTCCAGAGCCTTCTTCTCTGCCACTTATACAAGCAAACAGCATTGATTTTTATCTTTGAATCACATTGATAAAGCAAAAATGATCTTACAAAACATTAAACAAACAACAGATACAAATCTGAAAGGAAATTCCTCTCCTTTTTGGGAATTCCTAGTCATGTTCCTGAAATGCTTTTAATTTTTCCACAGTGTAGCAGCATAAAGTCCATTATCTAACTGAATTTATACAGCTAAAAGAATCAAAACTTCAGCTGAGAACTCATGATTTCTTTATAATCAGTGTTCATGATCAATATGTACAAAGATTATCACGCTTTTTTGTAAGGCTCTGTACACTGACATGTTCTATCCCTGTAAACGCCTCCACTAGTGTATTTGTGACTTTGTCTCTACGTTGTTATTTCGTCATTTTTGCACAAGTAACTAACTGTCTTCTACATTAACAGATTACTTCTGGGAATGAGCATGTGAACATTAACAGAAATGCTCCGTCATGCATTCACATTTATTTTTGAATAAATGTGATTTTTCTGTCTGGATTTATGCATGCTGTCATGCACAGCTAACTAGACCAAACTAGCACATTTAGCATGCTAATGTAGTTTATGTGTACTACACAGTAGACAACAGAGAATGTCCATCATCTCTGTATTGGTCTATGTACACTACCACTCAAAAGTGTGTGTAATATATATTACACACACACACACACACACACACACACACACATACTTTTATCCAGCAGGGTTGCATTAAATTAAACAAAAATTACAGTAAAGACAATTATAATATTATAAAAGAATTCTATTGAAACTAAATGCTGTTTCTTTGAACTTTATATGAATCAAAAAAATCCTGAAATAAATGTATCATGGTTTCCACAAAAAAATTAAACAACAAAAATGAGGTTTCATGGAAACATGAAGAACATATAGATAACATTGCAATGAATACAACCGTATAATTCAGCAGAGAGTATCATGGGAACACTAAATGTAAGTTTTGGGGCAGGAGGGAAAAATAACCCCTTTAGTTTCAACCATTGATAAAGCTCTGCTTCCTCCTAAAGTTGAACAGCCCACTGTCATTGTGCTGACCACAAAGGATGCTGGGAATGTTGGCATTAGCCCCACATTCCAAACAGTGAGCTCAACGCTGCCACCCTGTGGAATTAAATGCAATCCTCAACCAAAGCCCATCGAAAAACCAATAGGGCCAATATAACTGTTGTCAGAATATCTTTTTTTTTTTTTTCATTTTGCGGAAGAAAGACTTCCTGTTATCTCTGTTTACACTCACTGTGTATTTTTCAGGTGCGGGTGGTCCAGGGTAAGGAACCTGCTCACCTGATGAGTCTGTTTGGAGGGCAGCCCATGGTGGTGCACAAGGGCGGCACCTCCAGGGATGGTGGTCAGACGGCACCAGCCGAGACGCGGCTGTTCCAAGTGCGCTCAAACTCCGCAGGGTGCACACGAGCGGTGGAGGTCAGCATCTAAAGTTTAGAACTGGTGGGAAGTTTTAAATATTCTCCTCTAATAATTGCTGATCTTAAATGCTGTTGCCTCCAGATTGACGCAGTGTCCTCCAATCTGAACTCCAATGATGCTTTCGTCCTGGTGACCCCAGCTGCGTCTTTCATATGGGTGGGACGAGGAGCCAGTGATACAGAGAAACATGGGGCGCAGCAGCTATGTGACATCCTTGGAGTGTCGCCCTCCGAGCTGGGTGAAGGAGGAGAGGATGGTGAGAACTCGTTTGGAAACTTTAAAGTAATAGTTCACCCAAAAATTAAAACTCTGTCATCATTTTCTCATCTTCGTGTCGTGACAAACCTCTATGACTTTCTTTCTTCTGTGGACACAAAGGGAGAAATTACAAAGATGGAATACTCACACTTTTCCATACAATTACAATGACTGAAGCTTCTTTTAAGGTTTAAAATCACCATAAAATCAAAAGTGACAATTCTTATTTTTATGGAATATTCAGTTTTTATTATAAATTATTTATCTGTGCACAAAATTATTTTTAATTCATGTGCCCTCATAATCTTTAATCAACATAACTTCCCCTCCCATTTGCAGTGACATCTCTTCTCTTCTCTGATGATGTTTACTGTCATGAGAGCGGGACAACCTGTCACTCACATGAGATCACTGCAATAGCAAACCACAACCATCCAATCAATTTGTGATGGACAAAATCAAGTCCCGCCCTACTTTTTTTTTTTTTTTTTTTTTTTTCTTGTTCGAGAGATAATTTCACTCGGATATATGTCACAATTGGGAAGAAAAGACTAATGCAACATCCGTTTCATGTAAAAAGGGCACAAAAAGAACATAAAAGCAACATAATAGCGGTCCATATGACTTATGTGACAGAATTTTCATTTTTGGGTGAACCATTCATTTTAGGATGCATGAAAAAAGGAAATGAGATTATGTAGCTGTTTTTTATGTAGCTCCCACTTCAGTCTCTTATGTAAATGGGGGGCCATTTTTAAAACTATTTATTATTTTGATATTTATATTATTTTTACTTTTTTCTTCTTAAAAAATGTGATCCTCATAATTAAGGTCATGTATACTTGCATGTGTCGCACCGCAGGCAGCTTCTGGGATGCTCTGGGAGGAAAGGCCGATTACCGCACGTCCGCTAGGCTAAAGGACAAGATGAATGCCCACCCGCCACGACTGTTCGCCTGCTCAAACAAAACTGGCCGTTTCATTGTGAGTAAAGCACCCAGATTTTTTTTAATCTGCCCTGATTTGAGTGAGAATATCGTCAGTGTAATATGATAAAGAGTCACTCAATATGGATACGCTGATATCCGTGCAGATTGAAGAAGTCCCTGGAGAAATGACCCAAGAAGACCTGGCTACAGATGATGTCATGATCCTTGACACCTGGGATCAGGTAAACTGACTACATTAACAGGATTGTTCTACATTACAAGGAGTTCTCATAAATCTGGTTTATGTTGCTTGCATAGAACTTCACAACTATTTTATTAATGCAATAACATGCAGCTGGCATTTAGTGAAATAATGAGACATCACAGACGTTTAATGAATCTTGATGTGTTTTGCAGGTGTTTGTTTGGATCGGAAATGAAGCTCATGATGAAGAGAAGACTGAGGCGATGTCTTCAGGTGAGACTCATTATAACACTTTAGACTTATCATAATTATAATTCACTGCATAAAGTATAAAGAGTAAATGGAATATTGCCATACTACTCTTACTATACTAGTATGCATAGTTGTGTCAACATTTATTTTTGATAAAAATGCCAAAAGTTAATGCATTTTTAAACAAACAAAAATAAGTTTGCATTTTTAATTCAGTTCCAAAATGTTTACTGGGTGCCACTCATGTTCACATCAAACAATGCTACATTGCTGTCACATCACGTAGTATATATTATTACTATTTAAATTTTCTATTTTAATATATTTTAAAATGTAATTTATTCCTCTGAAGACTAGAGACTGCTGAAAATTGTCACATGATCCTTTAGAAATCTTTGGTTTTCAAGAATCATTTCTTATTATTATCAATGATGAAAACAGTCATGCTTAATATTTTTGTGGAAATCATGATAAATTTTATTCAGGATTTTTTGGTAAATAGAAAGAACAGCATTTATTTGAAATAGAAATATTTTGTAACATTATAAATGTCTTTACTGTCACCTTTATTCAGCAAGGATGCATTAAATTGATCCCAAACCCCCAAACTTGTTTCATTTTTTTTTTTTTTTAATTATTACTATCTGTGGTCCATGCTAGAGTCCAGTAGGTGGCAGAAATGTGAGAAAGAAAGAAACATGAGCTTGTTTTGAAACAGCAAAAGCAGATTGTGTCCTTTTAATGAATCCTGTATTTTCCTTTTCTTTCTCTCCAGCTGCCCGATACATCGAGACAGACCCAGCCAACCGTGACTCACGCACACCTATAGTGAAGATTAAACAGGGCTTTGAGCCGCCCACATTCACTGGCTGGTTCCTGGGCTGGGACCATGACTACTGGAGCACTGACCCCCTGGAGCGGGCCATGGCTGAGCTGGAGATCTGAACTTTGAGCTGTCACCCCTGACCTTTTAGACCCCACTGCCTTACTGCAAGCTGATCAAAGTTGCCCTTAGATACACCAATTTGATGCTTATGAGGGTTTAATCATGGATTCAAAAACCAAAGCTGGTCCTGGGTCAGTATAAAAGGGCAACTTTTAAATCAAGCACCTTACTGCCCTGGGCTTCAGTCACCAAACTTAAGGCAACTTCATGAGGTTCCATTTGTGCCAAAAATGAATTTGTGCTTTATACTGTACATTTGTCCTTTTCTACTTGTTCAAATAAATTAGTATATGTTGATGTGCATGTTCTCTGTTTATGTCATATTGTTCTGTCACTCTTACTGGTCTTGTACTGTCGTCTTCTTCTATTGTCTATACTGTCGTCCTTGTTGTAGTTTTTCTGGAATGGAATTATTTTGCATACTTTTGTTTTCTGTTTATACATCTGTGCACATTGCGCCATGACAAGACGGCAGAACAAGACTACAGTAAGGACGACAAAGAAATACAACAGTAAGGACGACAGAAAATACTATCTGAACAAGAATTTATCTGAACAAGTAGGCAATGACTGTAGACAAGGACAAATGTACAGTACAATGTTCAAAGCAGTAGACTCATTTTTTGCACAAATGCAACCTTATAAAGTTCTTCACCTTGTTGCTTCTGTATTTAAGTGATTTCTTCATGTGTTTAACAATGTTTTAAAGCTTTTAGGTTGTTTTCAGTCTGTACACCTTATGTTGCTGAAGTGCATGAGCTTATATCAGAAAATATACAAGAATATTCTTATCAAAATCTGCCAGAAACCTTTTTTTTATGTAACCAGTTTTAAGAGTTTACTACCAACACTAGTTTAGTGTTTTAAATTTAGATATTTATATATCTAAAATACTGATCTAACTATAACCTAGATATGAGGTTTTCACATCTATTCCACCCTAAACTCAGGAATTCAGTCAGTGACTGTGTTTGAAATGGTAAACTAGCATACTACTCATCCTATTTCTGTAGTGTATGTAGTATGTATACAGTAAGCTCTTTTTTTGGATGCATACCCAGATAACTTATTACATAGTATTCCACAATGCAGTGCACTCCAGGTTATTATGATTAACTAAAACTGTTAAAAAAATATTTGCTAATGAAAATAAAACTGAAATATAATCTTATTAGATAAATATTAGATAAACAAACTTCAGTTAGTTGCCAAGTCAACATTTCTAATTTTCATTTAGTTTGTTGAAGCACTAAAATTACTAACTGAAAATAAGTAAAAACTAAAACTGATCTAAAACTAAAACTGAAGTAAAATGAGTTCATTTAAAATAGAACAAAAACTTGTGACAAAAGCACAAAACAAAAACAAAAAGATTAAACTAAAATTAACTAAAAATTAATAGTTGTGTTAAAAATTAAACTAAAATGAACACAGAAAATATAAATATAGCCTAGTCAATGTCAATGTTAATAAAACTAATAGTATATTTAAAAAATACTATCATAACATTGATGCACTCTTGAGCATTCTTAATATCAGTAATATCAACCATAATTTTTAACATTTTTATGCGTAATTTAATCAGACTGCCAAAAGCTGAGATATTATTTTAACACAAAACTAGCTTAAAAATGCAAAACTTCATATATACAAGATGGCCACAATTGCATTGAATGTGCACTGTGATCAGGTCATGTGACAACAATGTAGCATACTATTGTTTAAAACATTCATTGTGAAGTAATGCCTGTTTTATATAGCACATACTGAGCAGTATTCAGTAAGTAGTATGCTTTTATTAATTCCAAACACAGCCATGGTCATTCTAAGCGAGCAATGACGTCCCTCTACATGCAGAGGGCGCTGCAAGACTTTTTTTCAAAGAAACTTAACTAATACTGCCTCTTATCTAAGACATTCCCATTGTCTCAACTTAGATTTTAAATATCAAAGTTTAGGATTCCATATGTTGAAGATTTCAGTGGATTTCTAGCCCAGCCATAATCGGTAACACTTTACTTTAAGGTTCATTAGTTAAAAATTATTTAATGTATTAATTAACATGAACTAACCATGAGCAATACATTTGTTACTCTATTTACTATCTTCGTTAATGTTAATGAAAGTACAGTTGTTCATTGTTTGTTCATGTTAGTTCCCAGTGCATTAACTAATGTTAACAAGATTTTAATAATGTATTAGTAAATGTTGAAATTAACATTAACAAAGATTATTAAATAATGTATAAGTGCAGTTCATTATTAGCTCATGGTAACTAATGTCAACTAATGAACCTTATTGTAAAGTGTTACCCCATAATCAAATCTGCGTTACAGTTTTATCAGTGCCAGTATAGTGAATGTTGGAGTGGAAAAGGAACGTCTTTTTATTGGTTTGTTTTTCTACGAGGCCTTAGTATACCTACATATGCAATGGTAAGACTGAATGGAAAAAGATGGCCTGCTGTTTATTTGTTGGGGTTGTAAAGATGGTGTACAAAAGCCCACAAAATGCATTCACTCATATAGCAACTTATTTAGAAAGGTTATTCCAGACAATGTTACTTTTGCAAATCCTTATGTACCAGAAATAATAAAAATGATTTCCCAGTTTTACTGCTTATACAATAAAGAACCGCAACCCCAAAAAGGTTTCTAGAGTGTTCTTCAAAGATTGATATAAGCAACAACAATCTTGATAGGTTTCTAATAGGAAAATAACAACACTTTATTTAAAAGTAAAGAGTTTATGTACTTTTAAGTCATGAGAATGATGACACTAGACAATATGACTTAGAGAACAGGAGAGTCACACATGAAAAATGAGATATGCATAAAAATGCAGTGCAAACTAAAAAAATTCAATATTACAATGTACATAAAAGTGAGCTGGCAAAAACAACAGATGTGATATTCAACATAAATCAGTTAAAAGACAGAATAAAGAATTATATATATAGAATTGTGACTGATACAGGATGAAAATACAAATATTTGAGAAATACAGTCCTAAACAGCACTGCAAGTCATTCACATATTTGACGAGTCTGTAATTCCATCCTCTGATATTTGAAGCAGCAAATACAGTCATCACAAACACAAACATTGACCTCTATAACCTTAATTTGTTTTCAGCTGCAGTTCAATATTATAAAAAAATATATATTACATGCATGAAATGTCTGGCAGATAAAATGTTAAGATAGAAGATTTTTAAAATCAAGTGATAAAATATTAATGTGATAGGAAATGGATGTATAAATGCTAGATCTCTAATGCATTATGGTTTTAAAAATCAACCAACATCATGTAAACCTGTAAATATTGATTCAGAAATTGAAATGGATATGGCTTAAGGCTTTTATACATTGATGGCCAGCATTGAGTTTGAGAAAGCGAGGAAAAACCGGTATAGGCACAATAAGCACTGCTGTCAATTTCATGTTTTGACATCTGATACTATCCAAATATCCCTTTAGACGGTTTGTAATATATTTGGCAATCAAGCAGGTTAGTTACACATGCTTGAAAAACACACAAGCACATGCACTCATATGACCAGGAGATGTTCCATAAATTATCAACCAAAAAAGGCAAACCACACACTGCAATATTCAATGTCTAAAAGATCAACCAGCTCTGGCCTGTATCGCTGTACTATCCTTGTAACAAGTACAGAAATTGTAAGCGATAATAATTTCAATTTGCAAAGCCTGTTCACTCTAAGTCCAAATTTTTGGTATGAAAAACATGCATGAAAAAAAGTTTAAAACAAAGCTTTTTTTTTTTTTCTTCAGGTGCTTAAAATGATTTTATGACTTTAATATTCTGTAGCTGTATCAGATATCCTTCAAACAGAGGAACAACTACTGATCATACATCAAAAAAACAGCTCTGAGTGTGTATGTGGCATATGTACAGTTCCAAAAGTCTGAGATCACAAGTGAAAATTTGTATATTTTGCATTTTCTAATATATTGAAAAATGTAGATGAATTTCAGAATTTATCTGTATTTTGCTTTAACAGCAGAACTCAAGCTGCATGAACAAATTTGTGCGCACTATTTAAAATGATCCAAAACGCATCCTGAACATCTGACAGAGTCATATGATCACCAGTTTGCTTATTTGATTAGTGACCTCGAAACCTAAATATTTCTTCTTCTTTTCACATAACAATGTGTCTTAGTTTTAGTCTTAGTTTTCAAAAATCCTAAAATGTTCAGGAGTTTAAAGGTGCAGTAAGTGATTTCTGAGGCCACATCCACACGAAGCCAGAGCTTTCCCTATCTGATCTTTTTTTCCCCCTTGTTCTAAAAAAAATAAAATAAAAATACCGTAAACACGGCGTCATCTCAAGAAATATCTGCGAAACAACTGAAACCGACTCAAAACGATGTAGTATACATGCCAGACCAGTATGTGGCACTGTAATTCTGCCACAGAGATACACTAAAAATGGAGAAGACAACTTGGAGCATGCGAGTCGAGGGGTCGAAACGTGGGGTGATGACATCATCGTTTCATAAAATATACAGATTGGCTGTACACACGAAAACGCAAGGGTGTCGTTTCAGATTTATCCACTTTGGGACCCAGTTTTAAAAAAAATTGAGCAGTTTCAGGCTCCCAAAACGCTGGATCCATCTGGACGAAACGCTGATATGATACAAAATATTTACATAAACGCATCTCCGTGTGGACAGGCTCTGAGAAACACTGTTGAAAGTAGATCAGAGGGAGCGCCACACTTGTAGCCAATCAGCTGTAGGGGGCGTGTCCACTCATGATGGGGGAGCAGAGAGATGATTTCAAAAATCAACAGTGTTTCTCAGAAATTGCTTACTGCACCTTTAATAGCAGATTTCAATGTGGTCTCAGACTTCTGGACCCCGCTGTACATTATACTCACATGAGTGCATATTATGTAATGTCAGTCTGTTAATTTCTGCATTGATGCATCAGTATGTGTGTGTATTTGTGTGGGTTTGTAGGTGGCTTTATGTGGCTCTTAGTTCAGCGCTTCAGGAAGGACTGCATCATGTCAATGGGCAGGGGGAAAATGATGGTGGAGTTCTTCTCGGCTGCGATGGTGTTGAGGGTCTGGAGGTAGCGCAGCTGCAAAGCTGAGGGAGACTCTGCGATCACCAGAGATGCCTCCTTCAGTGCCCGTGACGCATTCATTTCTCCCTCTGCGGCTATCACCTACAGAGAGCAAAGAGGAGGTGTGAAGAAAAAACCATGTGCGTGTTTATTTTTGCAAACCTCGTATACCGCACCAAACTTCCAACTCTTTAAACCAATTTCAAACTGACGCTCACTCTTTGCCCTTTTAAGTCATACCTTGAGTCATAATCAGATCAAGTGGTTTTGCTTTATGACCCAGATTGTGCGTTGGACATCAAGTGATAACCCGATACAGCACCAAAATTATTAGCAAAAAATTGGAAACAATATCAAAACATTCTTAATTTTTCCACAAAAATTATAGGTTGAACAATATGTCATATTATTTTAAGAAAAATATTTACAATTATTAAAATTATACAATTTTTAAATGCACAATTTTTGTGAATGTTTCTAAATGTCTTTTTATAGTTTCACAAAGCAATTTTTGGTTGGAACAAACTATGTTTATGTTGTAATGCAAGTGAACCTGTATTCAACCTGAGTCATGTTTATTTTTGTCTTGCATAGTTTTTGAGGATAAAGTCATGCCACACAACTTGTCCACACTGGCATCTGGCTAATATTTCTGTCTAAATATATTTCTACTAAGTGACAGGTGAATTTGTGCCAAAATAGGGTCAGTTGAGAAGCACTGCTGTACGTTGCTATATCTTCTCATTTAGTTGATGCAGAGAGCTACCGTTTATACTTTTACTAACCAGGTCAGTGGTTTCCCACTTCTCGCTGTGTGGTTGATGAAAGCAGGGGCATTGATTTGAAGAAAACATACTTGTATCTAAACTAAGCACTGAAGAGTAATTGTGCACCAAAATAAACTCATTAAACTTCCTTTCCCATGTTCTTCTGAGAGCTTGTGTACATTTTTAAGGGGGGCATCTTCTATTGCACACAGAAGAGGTTAGCCAAGCATACAGCTGAAAATGCCAAAATACAGACTCTCACATAAATCAACAGATAAATTAGTGGAAACAGGAAAGGAGTTGCCAGTTCCGGCGTTCAATGAGAGTATTGCGGTGGTCTTGCCTCAGAACAGTGAACGTTTGCATTTGCATATCCAACACAGTCCAATAATAATTTGGTCTACAGTATGTACATGCATATACATGAAAGGATGATTAATATGTGTTTGCCAGCAAAATCCATCCATATAATGAACATTCTAAAGTATCTTTTGTGTGTGTGAGAGAGAGTGTGGGTAATAAAAAAAAAAAGGTACATCAGACTTTTAGTGATCTGCACTATATAGCTTGATAAACATTATTCATTTAATTTTGTGGAGACCATGATACATTTTCAAGATTCCTTAAAGAATAAAAATTTCAAAAGAACAGCATTTGTTTGAATTAGAAATCTTTTGTAATGTTATAAATGTCTTTACGGTCACTTTCGATCAACTTAATGTGTTTTGAATTTACATATATAATATTTAGTGCTTTCAAACAATTAATCGCGGTTAATCGCATCTATAATAAAAGTTTGTGTATACATAATATAAGACATATATTACGTGTATATATATATATATATATATATATATATATATATATTTCTTAAATATAGTTGTATGTGTGTATTTATATATACATAATAAATATACACAGTACACACCTATATTATGTAAACACAAACTTTTATTATAGATGTGATTAATCGTGATTAATCGGTTGACAGAACTAATTCATAATTATCTTATTTAGTTGAAATAATTAATAATAAACTAATTTATTTTTTTTATTACTTTTGCAAAAAGTATAATTATTATAAGTCTTTCCAAGACTACAAACAGTATTTTAAAAAAGTATTTATTTAAACAGTTCAACCACATTGTTAATGGATGAATGTCACTGCATTAGATAATACCAATTCTTTCCCTTAAGTCTACTTATAATGTTAGGCAAGGCATTAAAAACAGTCCTGATTTGGTTTCATATAATAATTTTTATCCTCTTTCTGACCCTCGGCCCTTACTACATATCAAAAGCACGTTACCTTAGCTCTGGCCTCTCTGGACGCTTCAGCCTCAGCCGCCATGGCCCTCTGGAGCTGCAGGGGCAGTTTGACATCCTTAATCTCCACACGTTCCACTTTAATACCCCAGTCATCGGTGGCATCATCTAGTGAGGACTGAGGAAAAAAACAAGGCAATCAAAAAAACAAAAAAGGATTAGTTCACTTTCAAATGAAAATTTCCCCAAGCTTTACTAAACCCTCGAGCTATCCTAGGTGTGTTTGACTTTCTTTTTTTCTGATGAACACAATCAGAGATATTTTAATAAATATCCTGACGCATCCAAGCTTTATAATAGCAGTGAGCGGGATCAATGAGTATGAGCTGAAGAAAGTGGCTCCATCCACATCCATCCATCATAAACAAATTTCAATATTTAACAAGTTATGAAGTAAAATATCTAGCTACCACCAGACCGCCTTCCGTATTCAAATTACGGAAAAAACAGAACTGGCATCGTGTCAGTTAAGCTTTTCCGTAAGTTGAATAGGGAAGGCGTAGGACGTAGCGTAAGCTTTTTGAACTGCGAGAGTTTTACACTTTCTTCGTAAGTAGAATACAGAAGGCGGTCTGGCAGAAGCTAGATATTTTACTTCATAACTTGTTAAATATGGATTTTTTTTTTTTTTTTACAAAAACTCATCGCTTTGCTTCAGAAGGCCTTTATTAACCCCCCAGAGCTGTGTGGAGTACGTTTATGATGGATGGATGTGGATGGATGCACTTTCTTCAGCTCATACTCGTTGATCCCACTCACTGCCATTATAAAGCTCGGATGTGTCAGGATATTTATTAATATATGTCCGATTGTCAGAAAAAAGAAAGTCAAACACACCTAGGATGGCTTGAGGGTGAGTAAAGCTTTGGGTAATTTTCATTTGAAAGTGAACTAATCCTTTACAGCTCCTGAGAATTTTGAGCACTGTGTTAAGTGGTCCTGCCATTAAGAATGTTCACCATATTTTTTTTAAAGGATGTCAGATGGAATGAGCGAACATCAAGCCACGTGCAAACTGAGGAAGGCGCTAACACTAAAGTCAAGCTAGATATGTCAGCATCTCAGCTGAGCTATGATGACAGCACTGCCTGAAGACATGCAATGTCTGCTTGAATTAGGTCTAGCAGAAATCAATTTGATGCAAGATTAAGCTCCAATTTAATTTTTGGGTGATCAATTATTTAAAAAAAAAACTATAATTCTTGTTTTTACAATGTTTGTATGTGTTTAATGTGATACCTGCATACTGTGGGCGATTTCTTCACGGTCAGACAGGATCTCTGACAGGTTCTTCGTACCCAGCACATTCCTCAGGGTGGTCTGTGCCAACAGACGAGTGGCCGCATCAGCATTGGTGATGTTGGCTACTGCCAGTGTTGCGTTTTGAACACGGTAGTAAACGACACCATCTACACTCACTGTCACAGAGTCCTTTGTCAGCACCTACGAGGAAGCACACAGGCCATTTAATCAAAAACATCATCAGGGTGATATTCTGCAAAACACATGAAAAACAACTTCAAAACTATACTACTGGTTAAAAGGTTGGAATAATTAAGATTTTTTTTTGTTTAAAAGAAGTCTCTTATGCTCACCAAGGCTGCTTCAAAATACAGTAAAAAAAAAGAAAAAAAAAAAAAAAGTAATATTGTGAAATATTAAATATATTTTAAAATGTAATGTATTCCTGTGATGCAAAGCTAAATTTCAAGCACCCATTACTTCAGTCTTCAGTGTCACATGATCCTTCAGAAATCATTCTAATATGCTGATTTGATGTTCAAGTAACATTTCGTTTTATTATCAATGTTGAAAACAGTTGTGCTGTTTAATATTTTTCTGAAAACCGTGATGCACTTCCAAAAGTTTGGGGTAAGATAGATTTAAAAAAATATATATATATTTTATTTAACAAGGATGTATTAAACTGTTCAAAAGTGACAGTAAAGACATTTACAATGTAATAAGATTTAAAATAAATCTTCTTAGCTGAAAAAGAATGTTTAAGTTTTAATATTATTTAATATTATTATTTATTATTTATTTTTATTCAGCTACAATTATATTTTAAAATATATTAAAATAGAAAACATTTATTTTAAATTGTAATAATATTACACAATATTACAGTTGTACAGAATTTTTGATCAAATAAATGCAGCCTTGGTGAGCATAAGAGACTTTCAAAAATCATAATTATTCCAAACTTATGATGGGTAGTGTATATGGCAATTGTCTTTAAAGGATTTAAATATTTGTCATTGCCTTTAAATATGTCATTTCTGCACCACTAGTGGCACAAATTGAACAAACTCCCCAAAAACTCCAAAAACCCACATTTTGGGATGTCAACTTACAAATGGCTTGCTTATATAGTGCCTGCACATTACACTGTGTGGCAAAAGTATTAACATATTAACAAAAACAACACACTTCTTCTTTCAATTGATGCTGTTCATGGGTTAAAACAAAGGCTAAAGTTGAAGATTAGTGTTTGTGCATGTGATCTCACCTCCTGAGGCGGGATATCAAAGGTGATGGTACGCATATCCACATTGATAAAGCTGTCTGTGCACGGCAAGATGAAGAAAAGACCTGTGTGAGAAAACACAAAAATACAACAAGGGATTTAAGGCACTAGCAGCAGACGCTAATAACAATCAGTAACTCCTAGTAACACAAAGCTGATCTTCAATAAGTGCACAACTGGCAATCTACCAAATACCACTATCTGCGCCAACTGGACTCAGCTGACTGCATTCACCTGTTTAATGACTGATTGCACTAGCATCTGCTTTAAATGCTTTACAGTACAGAACATTAACAGCAGTTTATAGGATTAGATTTTCCGAATAATGAAAAGAAGTCAACATATACTACACAACGTTATTGTATAGTAACTACCTATATATATATATATATATATATATATATATAAAGGCGGTACAATGTTGAATCTTGTGCACAGGCAATAGGGAAAAAAAAAAAGTTTTCCCAGAGTCATCAGGATTTGTCTGTTTGTCTGTTCAGAGGTTTATACTCTGCTGTGAAAAATTCCACTCACATTCCACCCTAAATACAGCCATGGAGGAGGAGCTCACTGCAGATTGTTTACAGACCCCAGCAGCCTCAAAGAGAACCAAGAAATCAAGCTTACTTTTCAGGCCTAAACTATAGTATAAATGGCATTTAGCCATCAAGAAAAATGTATTGCCTCAAAAAGAACTACTGAAAAAGTTTTGATAAAGAAAGTCCACAATGAAAAGCCTCTGTTGACTTTTAAGGCATAAGAGAGATAAAGAAGGTGGACTAACTCTAATAATAGACACTACCCTCATAAGTTCATTCCTGGAGGGAAAGCCCTGCGGATTCATATTCCAAAACACATCATGGACAATACACACCAGAGACACAACAACAATCACAGCCACTGAGTAGTGCCATTAACTCTAACATAACAAATAGATTTAAATATCCTAAAGGAAATATCAGTGTTTGCTAAAGCAATAAAAGAACAGTTTTGCTTTAGGTAAGCTTAGGTTTTGCGTAAACGAAATGCTGAATCAGAGCTGCATCACAACTTTTTTCCTGTTGCTGCTGTGCACAGGATTCAACATTCTACCGCCTTTTTTACATTTAAGAACCGTCACAAATCAGTATGCAAATAAACACAAGAAAGAAGACCAATTGCAACCGCAGTATGCAAATATTTCAATGATGCCATCAATGTTGGTTACACTTTGAAAGGAAATGTAAGTTAGTGTGCTTCTCAATATCCCTCGTTTCTTCGCTCCTCCGTCCTCCATCCTATGACCCAGAAACTGATCGAGTTCAGCCATCTTGAAGGATATCTTAATTCTCTAATTGCGCCGCGAGGAGGTGAGGAACGAGGAGTGAGGAAGCTTCCTGAGGAGTCATGAGCGAGGATCCTTTGCGGAAGTCTTTCTCGTCGAAAAACCTGACGCACGTATAAATTTTTTTGTTCTGCTGAACACAAAAGACAATATTTTGAAGAATGTTTGTAACCAAACAGTTGTGGGGCACCATTGACTTTTTTTCCATACTATGGAAGTGAATGGTGCCCCAGCACTGTTTGGTTACAAACATTCTTCAAAATAACTTCCTTTGTGTTCAGCAGAACAAAGAAATTTATACAGGCTGGGAACAACTTATGTGTGAGTAAATGATGACAGAATTTTCATTTTGGGCAAACTATCTCTTTAATGGGACATTTTCAAACTTGAATCTGAAATTTCTTCAAAAATAGCATATCTAAAGGTACAGTCACATTAGTGAAATTTCAGAAAGATTTCACATGCAAAAAAAGGTCCCATGGCTATTGTAAATAGCGTACTGATGTGTGAGGCGTAGCTCACACAGAATTCACTTTCAAAATTAGCAGCTTTCTGTTTTTAAATGTGGCGAATGTGTGTGACCAACTTGAAAAAGACTGAAATCTGCATAGGGAACTTATCCGCCGTCACATTAAAAGTCCTGATCGCACAGATTACTATACTGAAATGACTGTATTTTTCCCATAAAATTTCACAGAGCAACGGTAAATGTGGGCGCAGCTTAAAGGGTTAGTTCACCCAAAAATGAAAATAATGTCATTTATTACTCACCCTCATGTTGTTCTACAGTCGTAAGACCTTCGTTCATCTTCCGAACACAAATTAAGATATTGTTGATGAAATCCGATGGCTCAGTGAGGCCTCTATTGAGAGCAAAGCCGTTCAAACTCTCAAGGTCCATAAAGGTACTAAAAACATATTTGAAACAGTTCATGTGAGTTCAGTGGTTCTATCTTAATATTATAAAGCGACGAGAATACTTTTTGTGCACCAAAAAAACAAAATAAAGACTTTTCAACAATATCTATATGGGCACGATTTCAAAACAACAGTGTTTTGAAATCAGCCCATATAGATATTGTTGAAAAGTCTTTATTTTGTTTTTCTGGTGCACAAAAAAAACCAAAATAAAATTCAGGTTGAACCACTGCAGTCACGTCGACTGTTTAACGATATCTTTAGTACCTTTCTGGACCTTGAAAGTGTGGGTTAAATCGCTGTCTATAGATGAGTCATATACATCTCAGATTTCATCAAAAATATCTTAATTTGTGTTTAGAAGCTAAACAAAGGTCTTACGAGTGTGGAACGACATGAGGGTGAGTAATTAATGACAGAATTTTCATTTTTGGGGGAAATAACACTTTATAGATATATCCAGTCATCAAGATCAACCTCCATGAAAACCCTATAATCACCAGGGCGACCACAGTACTGTGTGGAACCTGATTCAGAATTTCAATGAAACATGAGACACCATGCCAGCAGGGCCACAAAGAAAATGGATGGTTATCGGATATCTGGTCAAATGACTTTTATGACAGGTTATGAGGTGTGTGACTAGCCTGACATTACAACCTCAGATTTTAGTACTTTTTATATAACGATTACTATCTAACTGCAAAGATCACTATGCAAGATCATTATGTGCCCTTGAAATAAAGGCTTGAATAAAACGTGATGCTTTCCAGGTAATATAATCTTTATCAGGCGTCTCATAAATGCCTATTTCCTGAATATAATAAATTTGCTCATGATTGAGCAAGGTAAAATTATTTAATGTACATTTTTGTGTATGTATATCGTCCTCAACTATCCTGACACTGAAAAAAAACGTGGTTTACTCGGGTCAGCAGAAGTGCAAACAGATCACTTCTGTTTCTCTGCAGCACAAGCCTGTTTTTGCCTTGTAACAAGCAGGGATTGTGGTAGACAGCCACAGCACAAATGCAAACAAGCAGAGTTAAAAAAAACTCACATTTAACCACACACACACACAACAGCAACACAAGTGTGATCACTGTTTACAGACATGATCATTATCACATGAAACACTTAAACCACCAGCGCTGATTAAATCAGAATGATCAAATGAAATTGACTTTTTCTTTTACCTGGTCCTTTGGCTCCTCCTCGTAAAATGCGTCCCAGACGAAAGATAATTGCCCTTTCATATTCCTTCACTATCTGTAGGAACAAGAAGTATTTTCATCTCATAAAAAGATCTAAATTACAGCAGTTTAAAACAGTGGAAAGTAAAACGGCCTCCCAATTACATCATTTAGATGTTGAATGGTAACTTTTATTATGCTTTCATTATCTCCATTTTAAAGATAAAAATAAAGATGATAGAGATAAGGCTTCTCACTTCTCATAAAAAAAAGTTGGACTACTTCTTGGTGGGCCAGTTGTCAAAACAAAAATTTATTTACAGTAAATATATTAGGGTTCCTACACCTTTTGACCAATAAATTTCCATTTCTTTCCCAACTGTTCATAATCTCCAAATAAGGATTGTAAAATCATTTTATCGAGATGGCACTGGTGAAGGGCAATTTCTAGATAATGAATCATTTGCTGAGTTGTGCATAACTAGGAATTTTTTTTAGGGATGCACAACTTATAGATATCATATTGGCTGATAGTAGATTTTTATTTTTTTTATTTATCCTTTGATATGGGAGATATGTATCGGTCAATACTAGATATTTAATTGTAGATGCTCATTTCCCTTATTTTTACATTTAGATTACATTTGCTGTCATTGCTGTAAATGCTCACTTAATATTTAATAATGTTAATAATTAATTATTAACATTGTTAAATGTAATCTTAAGCAAAATTCAAAATTAATATACAGTACATTATAATGTTGTGATGTCTAAATTCACTTGTAGCATTTAAGACATGTTATTCTTCATTATATTATATTATATTATTAGTCCATTTAATGCCAGAACATAATTATCAGCTTCTCAATATTGGCCTGCCCAGAATTTTAATACAAATGTGTATCCCCCTAAATATTTTATATATTTTCCATGACTTTTTAAGATTTTTTTTTTTTAATTTCAAATATTCTTCCATGAATTATAGATCAAAGATTTTCCTAGGTTTACAATGACCTTGGAAACCCCCGATATACAAAGATTTACAGAAACAAAAGTCTGTGGTTCCTGGTGGGCCATCCCTTCCTGGAAATGAACGCACTTGACCACAAGCCGTATGACATCCCACTAATTAAAGGACCACCGCTAAGTACCTTAATGCACATCCATATGGAAAGAGGCAGGGTCAGCAACGTGAGCAGGATGGAGAAAAGCACCAGGATCCATCCACACAAGCCAATGTCACTGTCTGTGTTCTCCAAGGCTGGAAGGCAAAACAAATATGCCTATGCATAAACTTGCATTATATTACTATACTATAAAAAGAGATAAAAAGTCACACACAAATGCACATTACCCTAACATAGCCCATAAAACTGACGGGTTACACGAGTTCAAACATGCAAAAACACAATATTTTAGCTACAAGCTGAAGTGCATGCATTAGAGTGGTGGTAGTCTGCATATGTATCAAGGGACTTCAGCAGCACATTACCAACACTGAGAAGATAAATAAGATATTTTCATTGTCTACCCACATTAATAAAACCAAGCCACACATAGCAAATGAACGCTTCCCTACAGTTAAAATCAAAATTAAGAAACAAGCAAAACTGGCTTTGCTTTGAAATAACACCTACCTGGAGTTTCATCAATTGTGTGACACCATCGATCTACAGAGAAATGTAACTGTAAGAGGCTACTGTATGTGTGGCCTATTAGTCTACAAGTCCATTTGCCCTAATAAGGGCAACTGCAGGGACAGTCAGAGCTAAATAAGATTGAATGCAAAGGATATGATTGCTGAGCAGGACAGTGATTGTAGAATGATTAAATCATCACTGCCTTGTGCTCTTTGCATTACAGTCGAGATCTTTGACCACCAGCCACATGATCTGAATAAACTCCTGAACCGAATCTTAAACTATTAAACCCAGTGTTGCACAATAATACAATGTTTAATTTTGCATAAAGATGACAACCAACTCCAAATGTTGTTTAACACAAATAATCAATAAAATTCTAGACATTTATAAGCAATGCAGATGCATTCTTGTTTTATTTTACTACATTTACTATAGCATACTATACTGCACCACACTAATATTATATCACACCATACTATACTATACTACATCATATTTTTCATTATTATACCTTTATTATTTTGCGAGATAAATTCAGGGCCTGAAAAAATAAACAACAAAACATCAGGTCATTGTTCTGATGAATACAGAAGTTCTTGGAGAAGTGCTACAGGATTCATTTTAACATTGCTGGGGTATGAGACAGAAAAAAAGAGACACACCCATGCTTCACTACCAATAATAACAGACCCTGAAGAAAATGAAGGGGAAGCATGGACGTGCTTCCAATGTTTATATATTTTCTAAATTATTATTTTCTCTTTTTAAAGGCAATATACAGATACATTTAGTATGGCTTATTCGTTTTATGTGAACTAAAATGCATGTGAATATATCTAACGCACACAACGGTGCAAACACGTGATAATAATAATAATTCAATAGTAGCCAACCTATTTGTCGATCCTTCCTTGCTTGCTCTCTCATTGCAGCTGTTTCCCTGCCATCTTCCATTGTAGGAGATATCTTTGAATTATTCAGGGTTGATACGGAGTAGACCTTCAAAACACTTCCAGTAGGAGATCGCTTCTCAGTAATGTTTTTCAGCACGGGACATGTCGGACTCTACGTGCACTTCCACCCCCTCTGAACGCAAGGGGTTGGGCTGGAGTGTGGAGTGGGCGGGCATTACTGTTGTCTGTGACCTAAAAACGGAAGTGGGTAGAATTATATTTTTAACGACAACATATAAACCTTGAAGACAGGCCTTTGAAGACATTTAAAGGTTGTTAATCGATGAAGTATAATTTTGTTGAAACTATCAGTCCACATTATTTAAACTAATTTTATATAATCGTGTTTAACAGCGAAATTCCTTGTGAAAAACTACATAACCCATGATTCTGCAGATAAATCTCCACCAATCAGAGAATCGAAACAAGGAACTCGTGCCAAAAGAAGTCTTTAGCGTCTGAGAATTGATGTGATAGAGTCAGTCAGTCTCCCTACGTTTTCAAAGTACTTAGCCTACATGTTTGTTTATATATCCACATTTTGCAATTAACGTAAAATATATTGTTTCTATCTACATAATCACCAGATTTATATTTATCCATCGTTTGTCAACAATAATCCATCGTGATTATCGGGGTAAGGTCATTTAAAACTCATTTGAGTTGAATGGAGGGATGGATTTACGTTTGAAACGCCTTCAACGCGTTGGAAGTGATATGTTTAGGCTATTAAATAATTTTCTCTGGTAACAGAAAAAACGCCATGAGATTTTAATTTTGCTCTATGAAGCGTTTGACTTTCTGAGCCCCATTGCGCCCTCTGGAGGAGGATACCATTTGCAACTGTTATTAGCAAGCAATTTTTGCCTCCCAATCCCTGGGAAAGATTCTGACTCATCCTGAAACCACAATTACTATTACCATCTAGTGTTGTGGAGTGATGTGATTATTGCTCTTATTCATAACTTTTCATTCCCATTCATTCAATTAGCATGCGTTTTTATTCAAAGCTTCTTTAAAAGAAGCATTTCAGAAGACAGTAACAGATGAGTTGCAAAATTAAGTGCCAAAATACCTAGTACAGAGATGTATGTGTAGGCAAAAATACGAGAGGAGATTAAAGGGATAGTTTACCCATATTAGTTCTTTCATAATATACTCGCCCTCGAATTATTCTAAACCTGTAAAAATGTATCTCTTCTGCTGAACACAAAAAATAAGGTATTTTGAAGAATATGGGTAACCAGACAGGCCCAGGAACACACTGACTTAAGTAGTATGGGGGGAAAAAAATAATATGGAAGTCAATGGGGTCCATCAACTGTTTGGTTATTGACATTCTTCAAAATATCTTCTTTTGTGTTCAGCAGAAGAAAGAAATTCATACAGGTTTTGAACATCTTGAGGGTGAGTCAAGTCAGAATTTTCATTTTTTGGGTGAACTACCCTTTAAGTAGATAATTAAGGCAAATAAAAAAAATGCTCTCATTATTTACTCTCAGTCAAATAATGTTCCAGTATGGAGCAATGTGAAGTGTGACATAGGCTCTTTAAGTTTTCTTGAAGATAAGCTTTTCATTTGAGTGATGTTTAATCATGAAATGAAATCCACATAATGTTGTAATCCTTAAAAATATTATTGACCACGAAAAGCAACTTGAAGGAGTTTTTGCCATGCTATAATCATTAGAAAAATCATTTAAATCATTTGTTTCTTCTGCTCACTAAAGCTGCATTTAGTCGATCAAAAATACAGAAATATTGTGAAATATTATTACAATTTAAAATAACCTTTTTTCTATTTTCATAACTATTAAAATGTATTTTATTCTTGTGACGACAAAGCTGAATTTTCAGCAGCCATTACTCCAGTCTTCAGTGTCACATGATGATTACTGATCGATCTTATTATTATATTATCATTTAATGGCACACATGGGTCCCTGTGCATACAAAGTACATATTTTTTTCATAATAACCTTCTGATTTTTCTTCAATATAATATTTAACATGTCATAGTTCACTACATTTGGGACCAAATTTGATATGAAAACATGACCAGAGCATAAAGATTTTCCCTGAGATACACACGGCACCATAGGATATTATCTCAATTGTATAGCCTTTATTTTTATTCAAAATGTTGTTTTATATAGTGAATCACTATCCCTTTGTGTGTAGTGTTAATATACACAAAGCATGTACATGTATTAGCATGTTGCTATTTTCAAGATAAACATTCCATATATGCTCTTTCTGTTTTGTTGGAAAAACACTTCTGAAACACCAGTGGGTGTTAATTTTGTTCTCAAGTACATTGTTTGTTGTGCCAGTTAATAAATGTCCCTTTTTAAACTGCACTCAATATTAATGCAGGCCTTTGAAGAGAAGAAGAAGTGTGTGGACGAGTCATAGCGCTCATGTTCTCATGGTCAAAGTGACCGAAGCTTACAGTCATTCCTCTCACACCCTTCGTTTTCTGGGCGTCAATCCAGACAGCCCCTCTCACCATTCCTGTCGATCCTAGAGGTGCGATTATCCTGAGAAAGTAAGGGGAACGGATGCGCTGCTCGCTGGAGTGGTCTGGGACTCCATGGCGGCTAATCCTCTTTTAATTAGGCTAAGGAGAGAGGATATGGGACCCCCCTGGCTTAGTCACAGCACATTGACAAAGCACCAAGCTGGGAGAAGTGCACATCACTGACTGCTAGCAGCCTGTTAGGGCCTTACACTGCTTCTCATGTGTGAAAAAATGCTCTTCCCTCACCAGCGGCTACCTCGGATTTGACCTTTTCCTTCAGAGCTAAAGATTTTTCTTGAGCTCCATGTAGTCACGGAGGATGAGTTACAAAACACGCCCGATGCATTACTGCTCTCGGTTTCTCACTTGAGCTCTCTTTTTGTCTTTCTTCCTCAGTAAATCGCACATTCTCTCATGCGATCCTCTCTGTTTTTGTCTTGTACCACCTTAATGATTGCTGACAGAATCCCTCCAAGGTTCTGAGGTCTATAAAAGTGTGCGAATCAATTCTGGTGCATATCAAATCATCTGCTGTTCACAGGCTTCTGAACACGGTTCGATGGAGACAACAGAAGCATCATGCCAAAGCACACTTTCTATAGATGTTCTACACAATTCGCATTGTTCCTATGTAGAACAAAATGCTGTGTTGTTTCCGAAGTCCTTTTTTAATGTTTTTTTCAGGAATCAGGAATATTATTCAGGCCCATGATGTTGATGTACACAAACCCTGGTTGCATCATTACACTTTACGTGTTCTGCAACAGTGAATAGGCCTATACGCAGATGGAAAAACAGGTAAACCAACATGAAAGAGAGCAAAGAGCATTTCAGTGCAATTGCGCTCTTAACACACAAGAGGGAGGTATTACTCCTCAAACAAACAAGACTTGTTTGATCTTTTGGTCATTTGTAACTTACATTGAAGGCACTGTATAGGGACTGTACAGATAAGTGATGTGCAATTATTGGGGTTTCATAATTACTAAAATCTGTGGCTTTCAATACAGCTATGTAACATTTAAATATTCCTGTATGTTTGATTGTAGTTAAACTAAAGGGAAAGTGCCATAAAAGAATACTCTATAAGCAAAATGGCTCAGATACAGGTAATGGTGGTCATCTTAGATTAGGATGTTTGGGGTCAGTAATATTTTTTAATGTTTTTGAAAAAAGTCTCTTATGCTTACCAAGACTGCAATTATTTGATTGAAAATACAGTAAAACAGCAATATTGTGAAATATTATTACAATTTAAAATAACTGTTTTATATTTTAATATATTTTAAAAATGTAATTTATTCCTGTGATGGCAAAGATGAATTTTCAGCATCATTACTCCACTTGTCTTCATTGTCACATGATCCTTCAGAAATCATTCTAATTTGCTGATTTGCTGCTGAAGAAATATTTCTTATTTTTATCAGTGTTGAAAACAGTTAAACTGCTTAATTTTGGGAATACTTGGGAGTGTTCAAAAGAACAGCATTTATTTGAAATAGAAAACTTTTAGAACATTATTAATGTCTTTGTCACATTTGATTAAATTAATTTCTTTCAAGTATATATATATATATATACTTGTGTGTGTAGGTGTTTGTGTGTGTATTTAATAATAATATAATATAATATTCTCTGCAATTATTTCCATTCAATGCAATATATCTGAATATAAGATTTTAATTTAATTAGATTTTTTGTTTTACCATTTTAACAGTAACTAACAAAATATATGAAAAAATGAAAAACAGGGTAGCATTTATCATGGCAGTTTAAACAATGATTCAAGTTTATTATTTTATTAAATTGCCTACACTATAAAAAAGAATTGTTGGTTTAACTTAAAAAAATAAGTTATCTGGTTGCCTTAAAAATGAAAAATTTAAGTTAATACAATCAAGGCGATTGGTTTAATGAACAGAAACTCAAAATATTATGTTATCTGAACTACGTTAATTATTGAAGTTGATTTGACAAAAGAATAAATGTTATGATAATAAATCATGAAAATAATTTTTTACAGCGTACTGTTCAATTTGTTATTTTTTCGTGATCAAAGATAAATGCATCTTTTCTAGGTATCTTCTAAACTGCCCCACTCAAAATGTGTGCTGTCTGAATCTGGGCCCAACACATTGAAAAATATTGCACAAATCCAGAGTCTCTGTTGACACCGATCAGATTTTTCTGTTTATTATTCCAGTTATCTGGCTGTGTGCATGGTGCTGGTTGAGGTTTTTCGAAAGCAGAGAGATCCGATTGTATCAGATCCTGCAGGTAGCACAGTAAAAAAAAAAAAAAAAAAAACACTACATCCTGACCCGTCTCTTCCAGTGAAATGAGTTCTCTGTCAGTTGCAGAAGATCTAGGGCCCACACAGCTGTTCTCCCTTGAGCTGGCGTAGATGAAACATAAAAGCAGATCCTATATGAAAAATGCACAGAGCTGTAAAAGACAATACGCTCATCAGGCTCAATACCATGCTGCTGTTGAGAAAAAAAAAAAAAAAAGGGAGAGAGAAAGGAAGAAAGGATAGAGAAAGAGAGAGAGGGGGACCTGGCTGCCCCAGATAGATCCTCTTTTCAATGCAATGGGTTTGACGGCAGGTCTGGATGAATGCCTGTGCAAACATTTACACACGGTGCACCATCCACCGATTGCATTACAAAGATTGATAGTTCAGTCGCTATCTTACTGACTGCTGTTTTATTGGCCTGTGTGAAATCAAACGCAGCCTTGATACAGGAGATTCAGTGGAGAGGAGGAATTGTGCACCGGGGACAGCCAAACTTGCAATAAAGGACGTAAAAGGACATCTTCCACTACAGGTCTTTGTTTTGGCATGCTGAAAAATAATAACAGAGAAATAACAGAGTGATAATATACTGATAGCTTCTCTTTTTCATTGCGTTTTGGTTTTAAATGATCAAAGCAGAATTAGTACTTTATAAGTACTAATAAACAGCTAATATCCTAGTAAAATTAATGCTAATAAGCAACTAGTTAATAGTGAGAATTGGACCCTAAACTAAAGTGTTAGTGTTTCTTCTGAAATGTGCAGTTGATGGATACTTAATTATCCAATGAGGCTATGAGTTGTCTCTCTTTTTTTTTTTTCCTTTGTATTTATTGCCCTCAGGCTTTAAAATATTATATTTTTAGGATTAAACAAGTCTAATTTATTTGTGTTTTATGTATACAAGTAGTATGGAAGGGTGTTTGTGTACTTTACTATTCTGTTATGTATGGTTCTTATACTTGAAAGTTTATGACTCAATAAAAAAGTCAAAAAGTGTTTTTTTAAACCTTAATAACACCATATGTGTGTTTTTTCCTAACACAGTGGCTCCTGAATAATAATAATAAAAAAAAAAAAAACAGCTTTGGCTGCAAGGTGACCCAGAGCTTTTACCCCAAGCTTTCCAACCCACTACACCAGCCACAGCCAATCAATTCAGCCCGTCTAAGTCCATGCAGAAACGACGAGAGACATGAAAAACACTCGTGATTTTTCCATCAATATCTAAGCAGCGGATATTAAAAGAGAGCCAAATATGAGAGGGTGAGAACCGGTTGAAAAACGAAGCCGCTCGATACGGCCGCCGCAGAAGGGCCAGAGTATCTCGAGTGGAAACAAGCGTGTTGATGAGGGCCAGTGACCTCCGTGAGGAAGTGTCAGCACGTGGGGAAGAAAACATGCCACCTTCCCTCTGTCGCTGCAAATAATTTGATAAAATGCAACGGAAGAGCGCTCAAGTCATCATCAGATTAGCCCCCGTTCTTCCGAACGCATTTCTCTCCCTCCGTAAGGTGCTCACGTCGTTAGCATTTAGATAGACGAGAGCAGTAAGGCCTGCGTAATAGGCTTCTCCCATCCCTCCTGCTCAAATCAGCTGAAGAGAGGAGGATTAAATGAAAAGAATAACAGTGATGATAGCAAGGGTGGGGGAATCAGAGAGACGAGGGAGAGCGGCATGACGCTCGAGCAGCCGTGAGCTCATTAACCGAGGCCTTGACAGAATTGATGTTAGAGGTGATTGGAGATTATCACATTTAGAGAATGCTTCATCCTTCCATCACCCTCGCTCTCCCTCCGTTCCCATCTTTCTCCGCTCTTTCTCTCCATTTCATCCAAGTCAGCTGGCCTGCGCTCAATTCCTGGCTCCGTGGAATCCTGTGGGAGAGGGCTTACGGATAGTATCAGCACGCGCCTGCCCGCTTGATCTCCTAATTCTGCTTCATTTAAACTTCATCAACTTTTCCACTGGACCGGAAGACGAGAAGAATAGAAACAGCTTGCGTCTGTGTTTTTTTTTCACCTCCACTATCCTTTTGTTGTCAGATCTGATATTACGCCTTCACACCTCAGTGCCACTCGCTCACACACACACAGACACACACACACATTGAAACACCCCTTAACAGTATCACAAGATGGAAATGTCTACAGAATGGTTCAAGAGTACTAATCCCACATAACCCTCAACCCCAAACCTCCGCCCTCCCTTTCCAACGCCGTTACCACTTCATCTGCCACCACACACACACACACATGCACGTCAGTAAATTTGGTCCCCTCTAGCTGATGCAGAAAATGAGATTACTTTATTTAAATGACTATGATAATAGTGTTGTGTGCCTTTGGCCCCCTGTATGAGGGGGATTTCTGCTCCACTCATTGTTAGCAATTTAGCTGAGCCGCCTCATCTGCACATACTAACAATGGTCATGTCATGCGTACAGGTTTCTACCATCTTTCGTCTCTCCTGATCTTTTTTTTTTTTATCCCATCCCTGAGAGAGACAGATGTGGGGTCCCCTCTTTATTCTCAATTTACAGTCCATACGCAAGGTGGACGATTTGCTCGCCAGGCCATACGGTGATGGGATACGCATATTGCATTTTAAATAACCTAATCCCATCTATAATAAGAGTTTACGGCATGTCAAAGGGCTGAAGACTCCTCCATCTCAGAGTAAGAGAACAGGTGTCCACTGAGAGCGCCATTGAGGTTTCTGTCTACCAGCAGTTTTACTAATACAGGTTTATCTTTTCTGAATAGGTTGGCTTTACAAACTGATGTTGTATTCAAATGTGATATTGTTCTGAACCCAATTTTTCCTATACAGCATTCAAGACCTTTGTCCTGTTCTAATTTGGTAAGCTTACTTTTTTTCTAAACAATCTCAACCTATTTTTTCTCAGAACATGTACTTTTTCTAAATATAATGCCTATAAAAGCATTTTTTTTTTTTAACTTCCAAGAATTTGAATTTCAATTGTTTTTTGCATGTGCTTTCTTAGTATTCACCTTTTGTCTTGACAAACTTTACTTTCTTTGTTGATAAGAAAGTGCACTTCTCGGATAAATAGTAAGTGCCAGATTTGTTTTTTAGTTCAGATTAATGAAAAAAGTTGCTGTTAGTTGTTTTTCAGTTGTTTCACATTGTGAAATATATTCTTGTAAACTGTTGCTTACTGTTTCTTGTTATTGTGGCTATTCCTTGGATTTGCGAATTTATGTCTGATAATTGTATTGGACTTTATATTTCAGAATGTGACTTTTTCATATTAGCAATTTTGGAGCCAAAAAAGGTTGATTGTCTATTGTCAATAGAGATGTACGAAGCACAGCTCACACAGAAGTCACTTTCAAACCAAACAGCTTTCTGTTGGTCAGCATGGCGAATCTGCGTGACCAATTTGAAGCTGTTGCGAAATCTGCGTGGGGAAATCTTTGCCCTCACATGAAATCCCTGAGTGCCTAGATTTCTTTTGAAATGACTGGATTTCACCAGTGAAAATTCACCCAAAAATGGTAAATGTGCTTCCATAGCCTCATACCCTGCATGACTAGCATGCAAAAAAATTGTTAGCAAATACTTCTGTGTTTACTTGCATCACACTTTGCGTGAACCAGCCGCCAAAGGCCAAGGAGAATGGCACGAGAATCCCACAGAATTTCAGTATCCATCAAAATCACTGTACGAGTCGTTTAAAGGGTTAGTTCACCCAAAAATGAAATTTCTGTGATTAATTACTCACCCTCATGCCATTCCAAACGCGCAATACATTAGTTCATCTTCGGAACACAAATTAAGATATTTTTGATGAAATCTGAGAGTTTTTATATATAGAAAGCAACAAAATTACCACATTCAAGGTCCAGAGAAGTAGTAAAGACATCGTTAAAATAGTCAACGTGACTGCAGTGGTTCAAGAATACTTTTTGTGCACAAAATAAAACAAAAATAACGACTTTATTCAACAATTTTTCCTCTTCCCTGTCTGTCTCCTACGCAGTTGACGCAGTGCAGAGCTTCCGTGTTTACGTCCGAACGCCAACTCTGTATTGGCCCGGCTCCTGCATCAGCATCAAACGCATGCGTCGTGGTGTTCACGTGAACAGCAGCGGCCAATAATAAGTCGGCGTTCGGACATAAATACAGAAGCTCTGCACTGCGTCAACTGCATAGGAGACTGACAGAGAAGAGGAAAAATTGTTGAATAAAGTTGTTATTTTTGTTTTGTTTTTGCACACAAAAAGTATTCTTATCACTTCATAACATTTAGGTTGAACCACTGTAGTCACTTTGACTATTTTAACGATGTCTTTACTACTTTTCTGGACCTTGAATGTGGTAATTTCGTTGCTTTCTATGGGAGATTAAAAAACCTCTCGGATTTCATCAAAAATATCTTAATTTGTGTTCCGAAGATGAACAAATGTATTGCGGGTTTGGACCGACATGAGGGTGAGTAATTAATGACAGAAATTTCATTTTTGGGTGAATTAAACATTTAAGATGTGCAATGAATGCAGTACAGAAAGCCTCAGTGGACAACAGTAGTTCTCCTACAATCTAACAACGCAATATTGTGCATTAAGAAGAAACAATATATTATGAATAAACACGAAAAATAGGAACCAGAGATACAGGAGAAACAGACATTGTCCTCCAATACTTTATATAGTATGCGTATTAAATATTTAAAGATTACAGTGTGCAAGAAACCACAGGTCAACAAAACATAGTGGCATACAAAACTGAGCCGTGCGTAATGAAGCTGCATTAAGGGTGCGTGGAATGGCTGCTTTGATAGAGTGACTACCGGGCGCTGCTGTTTGTTACAGAGCACTTCATCATAGGTGGGTTTTTCTGCAGGCCCCTGCGTCCCATGTTCCCGCTCTACCTCCCTAGGCCCCCCGCCGCTTGCGTGATCTATTGCCGTTCCGCAGCACGGGAAGCGATAAATCACCGTAATGCAGACCGCTGATGATCAGGGCTGGGCGCGAGGAGACGAGATGAATCTACGTGAGCGGGGTGGGGCGGACGTACAGTAGAGTGTGCTGGTTACTGATGGGGTTTGTTGTTTCACAGTGTGGTACCTTTGCAGGGGTGGAGGCCCCTGGGTATTAAGTACAGCAACAAGACGTTTGCAGTTTGTGTGTATAGTTGGGGGGACGTGGACAAGGTGCGTGGGGACATGTAGCTGGACATGTTGAGGAATGCGTCTTTGCTAGGTCGGAATTAGCCTAACACTGATTAAGACACAATACTCCATGTTCTAGTCAGGGCAAAGCAGGGGACGAGAGAAAGATATACTGCTCTACTGGAGTACAGAAAAAGCGGGTGGAGAAAACAACTGCAAATATATCCAGTGGGAATAACTAATGCAGAGTGCATGTAACATTGTGCAAGTACAAACAATTAAAAACACATTTATATCAATAGCAGGATTTTAGCCTCATTTTAGCCTGAGCAGAAGCGCTGGTTCCGATAACAGGGCTCCAGACTGTAAATAAATGGTTGCAAAAAATACAAAACCATTTGTGACAATAATTTAAAATCTAGTCATTAAAGAGTAATTTGTTCATAAAATGGGCATTATGGTTTGAGTTCATTGTTCACAGGAAACATTCGCGCATGCACTAAAGATGTAATTAGTCTGCAAAAACTTTGTGGGGGGATATGCATTTTCATCAGATATCATCTTGTGAGGTGGCTAATTATTTATTTGATTACTAACTTAATGTAATGAATTCATAACTTACGTTTTTCAAGTGCACAACAGAGTTCTCCGTATGCAACAACAAACACAGCACGAGCTGCAATGTCCGATTCACAAACAGATTGGTTCTTACTGAGTCACTGAACCACGATTTGTTTTGAGGAGTAGGCTATGTCCAATTTGAAATGATCCAGGAACTGCATGTTTCACAATGTTTATTTTAGGAGAATTAAATCAGTCTGTTTACTGACTGTTCATATGACAATATGTAAGATACATATTCAAAATATTTAAAATATCAATATTTAAATAAAATTCATGTTCAGTGGTTAAAAATCATTGGTTAATGTTTAGCATAATGAAGTCCAATTGCAAGGTTGATTGGTTGTAAGGGGAACTTATCGTCAATTAAAGGGTTAGTTCACCCAAAAATGAAATTTTTGTCATTAAGTACTCACAGTCATGTTGTCCCAAACCCGTAAGACCTTCGTTCATCTTCGTTCAACAGTTCAAATTGTTAAATAAAGTCATTATTTTTGTTTTGTTTTTGCGCACAAAAAGTATTCTCGTCACTTCATAACATTAAGGTTGAACCACTGTAGTCACATGGATTATTTTCACAATGACTTTAATACCTTTCTGGACCTCAAAAAATGACATTGCTACCTATGTGTGCTTAAGAAACCCTTGGATTTCCTCAAAAATATCTTAATTTGTGTTCCGAAGATGAACGAAGGTCTTACGGGTTTGGGACGACATGAGGGTGAGTACTTAATGACAGAAATTTAATTTTTGGGTGAACTAACCCATTAAGAGTACGACTGTAACATTTGCCTTTTTTTTTTAAGCAGAAATCAGTAAGCAGTAAAATATTCTTGTAAAACAGTGATGGTTATGGTAAAAATACATTAGGGATCACTAGTGACAGCATGAATTTGGAACAAAAATGTATTCTAAATACAACTAAAAAAAAACTCAATGAACTGAAGTGCTTCTGAACAACCATCTTTATAGACCAGTTCAGTAAAGTAAAGAAATTTGGCTCTTAAAAGTTTAATTTTTGGAGCCAATGGCTCCCCTGTCTTTTTCTTTTAGTCTGGAGCTTTGGATAAGCAAGTGCACACTGAGCTGACTTGTGAGCGGATTTCTTTGACACACCAAAGACCTTTGTGATGTGTCACAACGCACACCAAATAAAAAACAAGTCAAGTCAGACTCTGTGAATGCAATAATGTCTCAATATAACTCCTCTTTAGTCCTGAAAACACCACCAAAACCATGACCGTAACCTCACGAAGAAGAAGACGAACCGCAAAACATTGCAGAGCTTGTCTGTTTAGTCTAGGTGCAGTTTCAGCGTGTTTCATCAGTGTGAAGGTGAGGAGTGGCGGAGAGGGCTTCTGTTGACATTAGTTTACACGCTGTTTGCTGCTTGTTGCACGTCTTGTGCCGGATGCCTCAAAGCTCACTTCATCAAATCAGACAGAGGCGCCACATTGAGTTACAAAAAGAGGGGAAAATAAAGAGGGAGAGGTGTGTGGGGAGAGAAATCGAAGGTTTTGTTGGTGATGTAACACCTCAGGTCGAATTGAGATGCCTGAGGCGGATCTCAGGAGTTGCTTTAAACTTCTGGTTTTCGATTCCCACACCCGTTACACTGAAGGATTCAACTCTCTCAGCACTTAAAGAGAAAACTTTATTTGCGAGAGAAATTAAGCCCTGAAATTAGGCTCCTGTTGCTAAAGGGACCACTTAGCCTGACATCTTCATACATTTTAGACTGTCGCTGATGTTAAGGCGAATTATTAAAACAATAAATGAGTGACGATTATAAAAAACTGCGAATGCACTTGTTTTTTTTACTGTTGTAGCTCATTTAATTCTGTTTTTAAAGTAAAATATTCTTTCACTACTGTAAACATGCCTAAAAAAGTTAAATTACATCACTGAGTATGATGTAACTGAGTGGGAATTTTTTTCCCCAAACAAGCCTACAGTATACCTGTGCGTAGGGTCCAAAATTGACACTCGCCAAGCAACAAATGAATAAAAAGTGGCATTGGTGAAACTTGCCAACTTATGGGTAACTTCATTAAAAAGTGCAACATACAGTGTTTAAGTCAAATTTTAAAAATGATAATCTGACTATTTCTGATATAAAAGACATGCATGGTTTAAATCAAAAACAGAAACTAAAGCAAAGAAAAAAGGCTGCATCCTAACAACTTCTACTATTTTAGTGAAAAATTTAGTGCCATTAAAATAAATAGTTTATCAGCTATCTAATGCTTTTGTGACAGGTGCAGTTTTGCATAGAGATGGACTCATTTCATATAGCCTGTGATGATCTGCGCTGACTGTCAGAAATATTAGGAAAAACAGGTAAATAATTTCATTGTCATTTGTAAAAAAAAAAAAAAAAAAAAAAAAAAAATTTAAAAGACTGCAAAATAAAACTTTCATGGCAAGAATTAAATATTTAGGCTAAATAATTCTCTCAATTTAGCAGCCTTTAGCCAGTAATGGCAAGTTAATTTTGGGCCCTGCCTTCGCTAGTTTAAACAAAAGACTTAGCTCATGCTCTAATCTAGCCGAAAACTGTGCAAAGTTTACAGAAACTACATTGTCAGAGGTGTTGAGGCTCAGTGTTTTCAATCTTTAAGCTGGCCTAATCTTGAGAGGTGGAACACCAGCTCATCCTGCTGTTTCCCCCTTTATCCCTTCATTGTGTCGCCTACTCCTGCCACCCCTCCCGGAGCGTGCTAATTCCCTTTTGATGAGGCGTGCTAAAGAAATCCCTTTTCCATGCTTTTAATTCCCCTCTGGCTCCCTAAGCAGCGATCGGGGTAACAGATTTCAGGCCCTCTGCCTTTCTCCTCGTCCTATAATAGAAGCCATCTCATTAGGACACTCAGTTTCACCTACACTGTCCACAGGACAGGTCAAAACATTGAGAAGGACTTACTGTTTAATACATATATCACAATAACCGCCTTGCTTTCTTTTTGTGTTATAGACTATCCTCTCCATTGTGCTTACAGTGTCTGAGTGTTTTACCGGGATGGTAAGTAGCTCTTCCATTTCTCTCTCTGCGTCTGCGGCAGGCCAGGTTATTAATGAGCAGCAGCTGGGACCAGTGCAGGTACACGCACAGCCAGACAAAGCCCAATATATAACCGTGAAGCTATAAAAAACGAGCTGATGTAAATGAGAAAGAGCCGAGGAAGGAGGTTGGGGTGGTTTTTAGAGCGGAGCAGGATGCTGTTGAAACTGAGGAGGAGAGTCACAGGTCAGGTGAAATCGCCGGCACATAAAGGGCCACTTAGCCGGCGGAGGGCGACCCGGACACTTCCCCCGTCGGCCATGGGGGTCAAGGGTCAGCCCTTGAGAGGTGTAGTGGCGCATCTCTCAGACGGACTTTTCCAGCCTCGCGTGTGGCACTTAGCCAAAGGTGACAGCTGTGTAAGGAGCGGGGACGTGTTCAATCAAATGGGAGGGGGCTTCTGAGCCTCGGCGCCATTCGGTTAAAGTGGCCGTATATCACGGCTAATCATGACTTCGGCTGTTACCTGAAGATTATTCAATCCCGAATGCAGCGTTCAACTCCCTTATTCTTCTTTTGTCCGGCGGTGAATCATTTCGGACCACCTTTTGGGGTCAGAGAGAGAAAATGAGCACGGCAGCATAAACAAATGCCCACTTCGCAAGTAGGTCAGCTGGCAACCTGTCCGCTACATCAGTAGCAGACCAGACCAACCGACTTCAGGAGATACGATTGGATTTTAACCCCAACAATGGCTCGGAAAGCGCTTGCAATGCACTTTATAGAGGCTGGTGAAATATATGATAGCGTGGAGGGAAGTTTAAGAAGGTAAATGATATTAAGATGCAGAGAGATGATGTCAGAGCAGGCAGAAGCTCATTTGTAGTGCAGGGGCGTCGTACGGGCTTACTCAGACACATGCTCCCAATTAGCTGGCCTTCCTCATGTAAATGCCCTATAAATTATCCCCCGTGCTACAGGATTAGGTGCTCATAAAGGGAGTTAGCATCTCAATAAAGAGACAGGTTTGCTGCAAGAGCAAATTAGTGGAACGGAGAGACAGAGGGTGGGAGGGAGATGTGGCGGAAAACAGTGCGAGTTTGTGTTGATTTGTGGTGTTTATGTTTATATTTGCATATCATCTGTTTTATTATAGATCAGTAATGGGAGGGGTCACCGTCAAGTTGAAGTTAGTCAGTGTGCGAGTATATGCGTGGGATTTCATTCATGCGCGTGAGTATAAACAACTGAACAGTGTCATTAGACCTGTAATACCTAGAAAACACAGAAGGACCAAACATGATAAATGAATAAACATGTCTAGGGAGGAACGGCTAAAGGATAAGGATCTGTGTATCCGGTTTTAAAAGCACTGCCAGTTTTGTTGTAAGCGTAGACATGCGTGTTAGCATTCAGCAGCTCTGGGTGCAGAAACAGACACCTGACCTGGCAGTAAGGGGAGAGGTGTGCCTCAGGTGTGGGGTAAACATCAATGCCCAGAACTGCCACTGGAGAACCACACACTGATATATTTATCTCAGAGTAAACTCGGATATACAATCCCAAATGCTGGGTCATTCTACTAAATGGGTGCTATTTGGGTCCCTTGTGTAAAAATTACTTTAAAAATGTATTGATGATGCCAACTTTTAGTATGCCTGATTTTTTTTAAGCACATCTGGTAACTTAATTTGTATATGTATTTTTCACTTTTGACACAAAGCCTTTTCTGATCTGTCCTCAACCCTGTTTTCAATGTGTCAAATATATATATATATATATATATGTATATACATACACATAATGTATTGAAATGAAAGATAGATTTTTAAGGGTTTAGTTGAAGTTGTTTCACCAAATTGTACATTATGTCTGTTATTATTATAGTTTTTCCCTTTTAAAGTAATGAACTATTCATAAATACTACTACTACTACTAATAATAATATAATAATAATAACAATTGGAATCATCAAAAAGTGAACTCTGCAAGGATAATTAATATTTCTGTATTTTATCATTCCTCTTACCATTTTGTATAGTCATGTCAAAATAAAACTATTGATCTGTCAGCCCTGTTACCTCAACATTACCTTTATGAAGGAATAATGATATGCAATTAATTACACTTAATTGTTTTGTTTTCAATTACTTCAAAAAGTCACTTTTTAAAATTAGTATAAGCACCCATTTTATAGCATGACTCAACTATGGATGGACACCAGTTTAACCAGCATAATTTTTTGCATATTAACCTTCATATTTGTTACAGTGTTGAAATTAATGCTTAGATTTTATATAAATTCTTAAAGAAGCAGATTTAAACCAACAAAGAATTCTCTTAAATATTGACTAAGCATGAAATATGTTGCCAAAACAGAGTCTGTCAGACATTAACTGACACAATGATGCAGTGATTTATTAAATGCAGGGAATTATTAAGGTTGGCACTGGGCAGACTGTTAATCAGGGACATGGGTTACATTATTGTCGCTCATACACTGCCAAATATTTTGAAACAACCGAAAGAAACCAAAATCTTGCTTGGCTCCCTTTAGTCACTAAATTAAATGAAGCAAAACATACTGCAACACACTTAGTTGCGCGCGCGCACACACACACACACACACACACACACACACACACACACACACACACATAAGGCATCTACTAGGGATATCCTCTTTAATTATTGTTCTCTGGTAGACACACACACATACAAATTTGCAGTCAGCAGGACCATCTTCTTTAATTATGTTTTGTCTGCTCACGCACACACAGACCTCAAAGGGTTTATGAATAAACGAAAGGTGTGGTTGGATTAAGTTAATGCCAGGCTCTATTTTCAGGATCTGCTGTGTCCAGATCAGGCACCAGATGGCGCTGTGCTGGCAGTGCCAGGAGATAATGGGGACAGATCGGGCCGCATTACTGCCCATTATCTTCTAATTACTTGTGCGAGGAGCGCTGATCCTGGCGTTTGTGTAAGGAGAAGGCAGAGCCCGGATTACTCGCACTCTCTCCTCGGGGACTGCAGAGATTCAGCCAGGCTGGTGGGCTACAATGAGATCTAAAAGCGAACAATCCCTCTCGTTTCCTTCCTCCTTTCTTTCTTTCTCTCTCTATAGAACAGATCTCTCCATCCAGATGTCTTTAAGACAAGCAGAGCCCTCAGTGAGTGATTCTCTCACTTGCTTTTTCTGTTTCTCTCTGTCAATCTTGTAGTGTATTTTATTAACCAGTTCTCAACTGGTAGGTCATGACACAAAAATGTGTCTCAGGTCTGTTCTGATTCTGGCAGGGCTCAACAGTAAGAATTACCCAGTGACCCGGGACCAGTTTGATGGATCTTGATTAGTTCGGTCAGTAGAACATGTACGTGTGTGTTGTTATTGTTTTTTTTTTTTTTTCTTCTCTCCATTCATTTTAGCGAAAGTGTGTTTATGATTTTTTAGCTGTCATACAGGAACATTTTCAGCTATATAATTTTTGAATTTTACAAATATTTTTTGTTTGTTTAAAAAAAGTAAAATGAGAAATATTTGTCTAGCACACACAAATATAAATAAATAAATACATGTGTGTGTGTGTATATATATATATATATATATATTATGCAGTATAATATATAGTATACTGTATAATATATAAGTAAATATTTAATAAATTATATATATATAATTTATAATATATAAGATATTATATTGTTATTAAATATATTAAATATATTTATATATTATCCAGTATACTATATATTACTACATATAAATAAATATATGTATGTTATTATTATTACAGATATATATATATATATACACACACATTTATTGATATATTATATAATGTATATTATTATAACGTGTGTGTGTGTGGACATGTATATCTGTAATGCTCACCAAAGCTGCGTTTATTTGATCAAAAATATTTGTTTACATCAAATATTGCACGGCCAATCAAATTTGACAATATTTTGGCACGTTTTGCATTATTTGGGCACAAACGTATTGTGGGCAGAGCAGGTCAGATTTTGACATGCACTCACCATGAAAAACAATAATGCAGGCTAAAAGCAAATACTATCTATTTTATTTTGTATATCAATCATTTGATATTGTGTTGGGTCTATGTCAAATGTGAGACCTGTGTCCTGAAGCAAAACCGATGCTGTAGACCACACAGAGTGAAACAGAGCACCTGCTGTAGGCAGAACAAAAAAACATCTCCTGATCATGACCTCTCGCTTCCTAACATCACATCCCACATTCCATCTAGTCTAGAAAGCTAACAGAGCTGCTAACCTTCACTATCAGACTTCTCATAGAGCTGCTCTCATCAGACCCCAACCATGGTGTAAAATCAGGTTGAAGGGCAGCTCATACATTTAAGGGGACTGAATCAGAGCGAAAGCGTGTCTCTAAAAATATAAGAGGAAAGGAAAGCAAGCGAGCGCTCCCCGAGGCCTCCCAGTGGAGCCTGCTAACTGCTCAGAGGCATATGGCTAACCATGTGCTGGCTCCCCCACGCCTGCTCTTAAGCTCCACAAGAGCCCAAAGCTCTTCACTTCATTACCAGCGTTTTGTACTGCATCCACCATTTGCGCATATTAATATCTATCAGGCACGCAAGCCGAGGAAACGGCAGAGTCGTCTCTGCCAAAGTCTTAAAAAACAGTTTCTTCAGGAAAAGAAACTCGATAAGAATCTCAGGGCACCATTTGTGGGTTTATTCGATGGTTTATCCGGGCAGATTGCAAATTATTGAGTCAGCTAGGCTGGATTGGATCCTTAGAGCGGATGCGCAATAATGCGTATGCTCACGTCCAGAAAATACAAATGCAAAAGATAAGGTGATTCTGACCTTGACTGTGTGTGTTAGACATATTTAGTGTATAGATTGCCATAATAAACCAATTATTTCCCTCATGTCATTTTAAACCTGAATGACTTTCTTTCTGACTGAGATTTTTTGTCTGTTTAACAAAAGTCAATAGGGTTCAAAACAACACACAGACATTTCTCAAAATATGTGCTCTGCAGAAGAAATAAAGACATATATGTTTGGAATGGCATGAGGATGAATAAATGATGACAGATTTTTCATTTCAGGCTGAACTATCCCTTTAAATGGTTGCAAACATCAGATTTACATGTCCACTTGTGTCAATCTGTGTACGTGTTCACGAAGATGGACTGTTTACATTGCACGCATACCTAGTTATGCACATGCCTGAGTGTGTGTGCGTGCGTGTATGTGCCCATTGCGTCTGGTTCCTGCCTCCGACTGACATGTAATAAAACATGCTGCTGTGTTGTTGATCAATCTCAGCGGCTCGCCGGCCGCACAGCAAGGGCATGTACATGCAAATGAGAATAGCTAAATACCACTGAGGGGGTGGGAGAGAAAAGCAATCACTTCATCTGACAAACCACGAGGAAAGGAGGAGGGATGGGGGATATATAGAGAGAGGTATATGCAAAGTTGAGGGAATACAGAGAAGGACGGGCTGCTAACGAGCATATGCGCTTAATTACACAGAGCCTTATGGGGACCGTGGATGCGCACACAGGCCTTTTCCGAGCTCCTCAAAGCCACCGGGGGGAGTGGCAGCGTGTTTCCTGGGACACTGAGGCCTTTGTGAGTTCATTGAGAGAGTTGGGGATGAACTCTGCCACACTGGGGCAGCAGAAAGCCCCGAGGCGAAAACCATCAGGGTCACGTTACTGTTTGCTTGCGAGCATGCAAAGAGAGAGAGAAAGCGGGAGAAAAAAGTGTATGCTTTTGTTTGCCAGTGTGTGTGTGCCTGAAACCACCCTAGTGACCATAAGGTCAGCTAATCTCAAACGCTCGAACAATCCGAAACGTACACAAGCGGAAGAAAGGGAAGAAGGTGGCGAGAAGATGGAGTGACGGGTTAAGAGAGAAGGGAGATGAGCAGTCGACATGATAATGATGTGAGAACTGATTAACACGCTCTTTCACAACTCTGGGAACTAATGGGAACTTTGCCCCCTGGCTTTCACTCTTCAAACATTGATTCCTTATGAGGAGTCAATCCTGGTGACTCTCTCTCTCTCTTTGCATGTTTAAGTGAGTCCATAGACACATTATTAAAATACAATAGGATCAATGCATGGGCTTTTGGCCCAAATAATCTCTTTTTTTAAAGCCTGCAGCCTTTTTGCAGAATCTGTTTAAAGGGATAGTTCACCCAAAAATGTAAATTCTGTCCTCATTTACTCACCCTCAAGTTGTTTCAAACCTGTATGAATTTCTTTCTTCTGCTGAACACAAAAGAAGATATTTTGAAGAATGTCAGTAACGAAACTGTTGATGACCCCATTGATTTCCATAGTATCTTTTTTTTCCATACTATGGAAGTCAGTGGGGACCATCAACTGTTTGGTTACCCATATTCTTCAAAATATCTTCTTTTGTGCAGAAGAAAGAAATTCATACAGTTTTGGAACAACTTGAGGGTGAGTAAATGATGACAAGATTTTCAATTTTGGGTGAATTATCCCTTTAACTTTGGGATGGACCATGCATTGGGCCTGTTTGCGAGTAGGGTGCACACTGTGTGATTTTGGCCATGGTTTGGTCGTCTGAGACAAATTTTGAAAATCCTAAAAGATTCCTCTGATCCTAGGCTAAAATCTGTAGTCTTTGGTCGTTAGTTTGACATGTTCACCGACAACCGATTAATGACCATTGCAATCAAATTTTACCTCAGACGAAATTCTGGCAGCATCAGAAGATTTGGCGCACAGTCCTGCAGTGTGACTTCTCCTACGACGACCGGAAAAATTGACTTGTTTTTCAAGACGAGCCATGATCAAAATTAACGCTAGAGATTTCTTTGTTAGCCACCATTTCAGTCCTGCGCTTAATGCTGCTTACAGTCACTAACCATGTATGGGTTGGTGATGTAAAACTCCGGTCAAGTTTTCATGCACGCATCTGTTTTTAACGTGTCTTGACTGTCGTATTGTTTGACAAAAATGACAGCTGAGATCCCACAGTGTGACATGAGGATCAGTCTGACAAGCAACAATCGTAAAGAGCTATTATAAATCACACGGTGTGCACCCAGCTTAAATCTGGAGGTGACCTGAGGAGGAATGCAAAGGATAGTAAAAGACCATTCAGTCTAAACATTCTGTGAGTGTAAGGGTGGGCGAAATACTGGTAGACATGATTAACCGGTACAAATTTGTCAACCTATCGTCTATATTGTGGTTACACTCACGTGACGTTGCTGTGTTGCGTGTGTGGTCATGAAAGCTTATCACGTGTTAAGCATTGTGGTTTAAAAACGAGTGATTTAAAACCGTTGAAGCACAATAGATGGCGAAACAGAACTAATTTTGCTATATTCGCGCGCTGTCTGAGAGATGCGCACACATGAAGCCGCTACTCAGTTGTCCATAAGACTCAGTCACTATATTCTAAAATCTACCAAAGCCTTTTCAATGGATCTGTTGATCCAGTTAACGTGTTCTTTCTGAATGATTTCATGAATTTGACTGATTTGATTCTCAAATTCAGATCACTGACTTATGAAAATGTCTCCATTTGTGTTTCACAGAAGAAAGAAACAAATGCAGATATGGTTTTCGGACAACATGAGGGTGAGTAAATGATGACAGTTTTCATTTTTGTGTAAACTATCCCTTTAACATTTTGGCTTTTTCCCCCAGTGATGGCATTTGACCTACTGTATAAAGAAAAACAAGTATAACAGTAATTCTTATGGTATTAACACATATACACCTTTAATTAATTTGACATCAGTTTTACACAGATGAAAATGAGGCTGTGAGGGATAGACTTACAGACTTTACAGTGGCATGCACTGTATAAAGGTCCTAGATCACAAGTAACTTTCAAAACTGTTTTATGAAGTTTTTGTCAACTTAGTTTTTTGAAAAGATGTTTCGTCATCTGAACAGTTGGCATAAACACAATGTAATTCTATCTGTCACAGCTTCGTTTTCATTCCTTTCAAAAAAATAAATATGGCACTTAGTGAACATAAACAGTTGAGAAAGGAAATGCATGAGTAACAATATATTGGATCCGGGCAGCTTTTAAAGTGACAGCAGCCTAATATTCCTGCTGTCTGTCATTCATGATAAGGTCTGACTAAGGTCTACACATGAATCAATACTGCAATCAGAAGTACATACAGTATGTCTCTTCAAAAACCCTTCACCTTGGTAAGTGTTTTTGTGACTGATGCCTTAGTGTCTGGTTTGTTTCTATTGGTCTGTAGGATTTTCTGTGTTAACTTATTTCACTTCTTAAGTCAATTGTTCTCTGCATTTTGCCTCTGACTAAATGTAACCCCACTGAAAGGAAACATACAGTCTCGCAGCAGCCTGCAGGAATTCTGGCATTGTGATTCACAATGCCTTTTTTTTAAACAAGCATTTCTGCATCCGTGCCACCTCTCCTCCAATTAAACAAAGAGATGGGTAATTGGCAAATGTCCTTCAGGCTAAATTCCCTCCCCGTAACTTACCGCAACCCACCAGTGGCTTGGCTCTGGAAAGGGGCTTTACTTTCGCGGCCGCCGACAACTTATCAGTTCCGCTGAACGCTGACACCTTGACGTCCTTGACAGTGCATTATTACTTTTTCATGACGCAACCAGATGCAATTACAGCAACATTCTTGCTGTGTATCCATCCCCAACTGTCAGAAATGAGCCCAGAGTGGAGAAATATCAGAGATAAGACATCAAGCCCACCCAGTTGTTAAGAAGCAGACAGGAGAAGACTGAGAGACAGTGACTTAGGACAGGGGGGTGGATTCATCTTACCTCTGAGAAGCCAATTTTGTCCTTTTCGCATCATGTGTCAAACGACCATGAAAATATATGTGTATTTTGGTTCATTTACTTGACTTGAAAAGGCATTTAAGACCATACGGTGAAATAGCCAACGTTTAAAATGGTCAGTGCCACTTAAACAAAGAAAATACATTTCTCAATGACGCTCACACAGCTCTCAAAGGAGTCACTGACCTCAGGCCAGCAGCTGGCTCACTCCATCAGTGTGATAACCTGGGCTTGGCATCTGTGTGTCTCTCTCCGTCTGCTAAGAGAACTGCTTTAATGGTCCATCTCACCCATCCGACCTGTCCCGAACCAAAAATCATTCAGTATGTTGAATAGATAGCTCTAAAAGCAGAAATAATAACACACATGCATAATAAACATCTGTCTAATAGGGATATAGGTGTACTTGTGACAAGAGAAAAATGCAACACATCGTTGTAACAATGAAGATTCAGTCCATTACTTTTTTTAATAAAAAAAATCCCTGATCTATGTTCAGTGCGTACATATTAGAAGTAGCAGTTGTTCATGTAGCAGTTCCCACCAGTTTCACACTGCAATAAATAGTATTTTGTGTTGCTGTCCTGCATGATTAATTAAATTCATATTTTTTTCCCTAAAATAATTTTTATATCGTTAATTTATATTGTTTTGAAGATTTGTAGACATTTTACTGGAAAACAAGACAGCATATCTTCAGGAATTTTTTGAAAATAAGTACTGTATGACCATATCAAACCAAATATAATTGGACATTGGGTAACACTTTATTTTTTACAATGCCATAGTTACACGTTACTACATGTACTTACTATAGTAATAACAGTAAATTATGCATAATTACAAGTAACTAACCCTAAACCAAACCCTAACCCTAACTGTATAGTAAGTACATGTAGTTAATTAATAGTACTCAGTACTTATTTGAGTAATTACAATGTAACTACAGCACTGTAAAATAAAGTGTAACCTGACATTGTGACCAAATTTAATATTTCATGATGCATTTGTTAAAGTATTGTAACTGAATTGAATCATCGTCAAAGCAATTGTTTTGTCTTTAATGTGTGAATGTATTGTAATTTTTATTAGCCATAATTATGGATGCTTTATTCAACAAATAAATTGATGATTTGAGTAGAAATGCAGTATATACTGTACACTAATATTCAAAAGTTTGGGGTCAGTAGGTTTTTTAGGATTTTTTAGGATTTTTTTTTTTTAAAGGAATCTTTTATGCTTACCAAAGCTGCATTTATTTGATTAAAAATACAGTAAAATAGTAATATTGCAAAATGTTATTATAATTTAAAATAACTGTGTTCTAATTTAATATATTTTAAAATGTGATGTATTTCTGTGATGGCAAAACTGAATTTTCAGCTTCATTACTCCAGTCTTCAGTGTCACATGATCCTTTAGAAATCATTCTGATTGGATGCTTAAAGGGTTAGTTCACTCAAAAATGAAAATTCTGTCATTAATTACTCACCCTCATGTCGTTCTACACCCGTAAGACCTTCGTTCATCTTCAGAACACAAATTAAGATGTTTTTGATAAAATCTGATTGCTCAGTGAGGCCTCCATTGACAACAAGATTTATATTGCTGTCATGTGAACCACTGAAATTTCGAAACGTTTCGAAACATTTATGACGTAACGAAGCCTCGTTTATTGAAATCACGTGACTTTGGCAGTTTGATACACATTCCGAACCACTGATTTGAAACAAAAGATTTGTAAAGCTTAGAAGCTTCAGAAGCAGTGTTTTGAAATCGCCTATCACTAGATATCGTTGAATAAAGTCGTTATTTTGTTTTGTTTTTTGGCGCACAAAAAGTATTCTTGTCACTTTATAACATTAAGGTTGAACCACTGTAGTCACATGAACTGTTTTAAATATGTCTTTAGTAGCTTTCTGGGCATCTGAAAGTGTTAATTATCTTGCTGGCAATGGAGGCCTCACTAAGCCATCAGATTTTATCAAAAATATCTTAATTTGTGTTCTGAAGATGAACGAAGGCCCTACAGGTGTGGAACAACATGAGGGTGAGTAATTAACGACAGATTTTCATTACTGGGTGAACTAACCCTTTAAGAAATATTTCTGATCATCAATGGTGTAAAGAGTTGTGCTGCTTAATATTTTTGTGGAAACCATGATACTTTTTTCCCACATTTATTTGTATTTGACATAGAAATATTTTGCAACATTATAAATGTATCTACTTACTTTTGATCAATGCCTCCTTGTTGAATAAAAGTATTGAAAGTATTACTTTCAAAAAACTTTTGAATGGTAGTGTGCTTAAAATGAACTTCTAAATCACTTTACAGTCCTTTTTGAAGATAATAGTATCAAACTTTGTTTTTTTAGGAGAATCCACTTTCAACAGGAAGCACTGAAAGCACTTTTGTGTTTCATAACATCATGTTATGAATGCTTATAGCCATCATAAGCCTTCTCTTCCATTCCGGTCTCAGCAGTCCACCACAGACCATTACTCGTTTTTTTTTGTTTTTTGTTTTTTTAAGCTCACGCTCTCAGGTTGTGGCTCATCTGAGATAAAATGCTTAAAAGAGTCGTTTTCCTCTCCTGTTCCATCAGAAACCCTTAGGAGCTCCATCTCTTTCAGGTACAGTAAAAAGGAATAAAAGATCTCTGTGAGTGGCTGTGGGAGAAGCCCATGTGAATAGTGGTTGCTAGATTTTACCTTCCTGCAGGTATTGATTGCCTCATGCCTGTCCCCTGCCTACAAGTTACATGGGAAGATTTTGAGTGCTGCGACAGGAGAGGAAGAACAGAGTGATGGCTGAAGCTCTGGGAACAAACTTCCCTTCATGTCCCACAGGACTAAAGACTCATTGCAATGAAGACTCATCAGCTCTTTCTCCACTAGACTGATCTCCATATTTTGCTCTGTTCCTCAATTCTCCTCCGCCCTCTTCCCAATCCCCGTCTTGCGGCCTACCATCTCCTCGGCTCAGGGAAACAACGTCTCGACTGAAGAAGTACAGCTGACTTGTATGGTTAATAACACCTCAGCGAGCTATTGGTTTTTCAGGGCCTCTGTGTGTTTTTCTCTCCGTCTCGCCTCCATCTTCTTTTCCCCTCCATGCCTTGACACTGTTTCCCTCTCTCTCTCTCTCTGTCAAGCACAGATTTATTCTGCCTGTGATGCGTGGAGAGGAGAGCAGTGCGAGTGCTCAGGGATAGGGTCAGTAGGAGGGAGGTGTGTGTACAATAAGAGATAAGATCATGGCTCCCCGGGGGCTTGTTTGGCCCTGTACCCGATCCATCAAACGCATGCTCCTGGTGCCAAGGTCAACTCTAATGAGCATTTGCTGGGGTCTTATTCTCAGCACCCCACACCCCTCTACCTCTGTCTCACGTTTTTTCTTTCACATGTATGCACACACACATATAGAGTGTGTGAAAATCCACATACCTGTACAGTTCGGAAAAGCAGTTATGTTTCACCCCATTGACAGTCTGTTACTTTAAATTGTTGTACAAAAATGAGAAATAATTAAGATTGCTGAAATTGCTGTTTTTGTGGGTAATGCATATTATCTAAATCTATAAATTATATATATATTTTTACTTCATGTTGTATCTTGTATGTATATGTACATATATGTTTTTAGCAGCTACAATCATATTTTAAGGTTTATTCCTGTGATGGAAAAGCTGAATTTTTAGTAGGCCTAGTCATTACTCCAGTCTTCAGTGTCACATGATCCTTCAGAAATCATTCTAATATGCCTGTTTGCTTAAGACACATTTATTATTATGCTTAATATGTTTGTAGAACCTGTAAAATATTTTTAGGATAAAAAATATTAACATTTTTAGTAGGAAGTCAAAAAATAAATAAATAAATAAAAAATAAATCCTTTTGATCTTTTATTATTTTAAAAGTTTACAAAAATATAACCTTTCATTGAAGAAAAAGAATTTAAAATGGGGGGAAAATCTCATTATGAAATAAATGTTTTTCTCTAGTACACATTGGCCACAATTAATCATGCCCTTTTATTCAATACTTTTTGCAGCCTCCTTTTCCCCAGATAACAGCTTTGAGTCTTCTATAATCCCTGATGAGTTTGGAGAACATCTGACAAGAGATCAGAGACCATTCCTTCATGCAGAATCTCTACAGATCCTTCAGATTCCCAGGTCCATGTTTGTGCTCCTCCTCTTATGTTCACTCCACTCATTTTCTATATGGTTCAGGTCAGGAGACTGGGATGGCCATGGCAGAAGCTTGGTTTTGTGCTCAGTGACCCATTTTTGTTTTGATTTTGATGTTTGTTTTGGATCATTGTCCTGATGGAAGATCCAGCCAATGCCCATTATAAGGGTTCTAGCAGGGACAGTCAGGTTTGAATATTTTATCTGTTGGTATTTGCTAGAATCCATGATGCCATGTGTCTGAACAAGATGTCCAGAACTTCTGACAGAAAAATAGGCCCACAATATTAAAGATGTAAAAGATTACAGCAGTATATTTCATTGTGTACACACAGGGTACTTTTTACCCATGTGTGCACCAAACCCATCTTGAGTGTTTGCTGCTAAAAAGCTAATTTTTAGTTCCATCTGACCATAAAACCCAGTCCTGTTTGAAGATCCTATAGTGTCTGGCAAATGAATATTCTGGAATTTGTTTTTGGACGAGAGCATTTTCTTTTCTTGATTTTTTTTTTTTTTTTTTTTTCTTAAAATCCTCAGAAACAACATATGGTGATGTAGGTGCTGTTTGACAATTTTTTTTTAGATTATCTGACACTCACCAATTTTCTGCAATTCTCCAGCTTTGATCCTTGTAGAGTCTTTGGCCACTCAAACTCTCCTCCTCACCATGCATTAGGACGATATAGACACATGTCCTTTTCCAGGCAGATTTATTACATTTTCTATTGATTGGGAATTTTTAATTATTGCCCTGATGGTGGAAATAGGAATTTTCACTGCTTCAGATATTTTCTTATAGCCACTTTCTAATTTGTGAAGCTCAATAATCTTTTGCTGCACATAAGAACTATATTCTTTGGTTTTACTCATTGTGATGAATGATTAAGGGAATTTGGCCTTTGTGTTTCCTCATGTTTATATTCTATTGAAACATGAAATCATGGCTGGACAGTTTCATGTTCATAGTCACCCTGGTGTGAATACACTTTAGAGATAATTAACACATTAGAATTTCTAGGGGTACCAATAATTGTGGCCATTACAGAAAAACATTTATTTCATAATGTGATTTTTCCCCCACTTTCACTTTTTGAATGAAAGATCAAATGGATAAATGGATTTATTTCCACAGTCTTCTTTGTTCACATTTACTAAGGGTATGAATAATTTTGAGCGTATATAATATTAGAATTTATAATATTCATATATATATATGAATATTATAAATTCGAATATTATATCAAATATATTTATGTAAAATAATTAAGTTAAAGTTAATAGGGTGAAACTTTTTAAAATTATAAATTAATGTAGCACATTTAGCTGATCTGATTTACACTTGCTATTATATATTAATCAGCAATCTAATTTTATTAAGTGATTGTATTTATTTCAAGGTAAAGAAGTTGATCTTGGATGCTGCTGAGGAGAGACTCCGGGTGCTCCTTTATGGTCTCTGTTCCCACCCTGTAGATCATAGTGATCATCTCTGCTTGGTGAGTGAAAGGCGAATGAGCTCTAAAACATGTGGCGTTCACTAATGAAGCAATAAAAGTCACGGTAGGGGGTGGGTGTACTGGTGAGGGGGGCTCTGGAAACCAGTCCTAACAATGACAGGTGTGATAATTATGACGTCCTGACCTCGCATATTACCTGCACATCGGATAAGATATAAAGCAGATTAAATTTGAGGACTTTGGCATGTGGATGATTCACTGCACGTGTACATGTGTGCATTAGTACCAAAATACATCATTATGATAACAAGACAGGCCATTCGTACAACCATCATGTCATCTTCATGAACATGTGTCATGTTCAATGACCGAGAGATTGTCAAAGTCACAATTATGCACCACAATGCTGACTGGGAATGAGCTCCATATAAATGTAAAATAGGTCTGCACTCACTCCGACCACTTCCCTGTGTCTTTGGCAGGCTGACCAGACCACCTTCAAGAACGCCTACATTCCCTATGTCACTCCTGTTTCCTGCCAGTTTCCCCAATGGCTTCATAATAACATTTAACAATGATTTATCAACTTGTGAAAACCCTCCCAAATGCCCTGACAGAGGGGATAAGGATGAGGGGCAGTGCACTCTGACACCCCCTGGAGGCCGGGGTATATGGGGCATCTTTACCTCTGTCCAACAGCTTGTGTGTGTCTCCCAGTGGCAGCTGGATGGGACCACCAGGCACAGCAATGCCCACCCACCCCATTATTCTGTAATGGCTGATCAATGGTCTAACATTGAACTCTGAACCCTTAATGAAAAACCACCTTGGCCCTGTCCCTCCTCTACATTTACTTGGCCTTAAAAAATAACTGGCCACAATGGTAAAGAGGCATAGCGATTATAAGTGATTGTGATTATTTTTTCAGAGGAAAAAGCAACAAGTTTATGCTAATTGGCTTAAAGGATTACTTCACTTCAGAATTAAAATTTCCTGATAATTTACTCACCCTCATGTCATCCAAGATGTTTATGTCTTTCTTTCTTCAGTTGAAAAGAAGTTAAGGTTTTTGAGGAAAACATTCCAGGATTTTTCTGCATATAGTGGACTTCATCACGGTACAATGGGTTGAAGGTCCAAATTGCAGTTTCAATGCAGTTTCAAAGGGCTCTACACGATCCCAGACGAGGAATAAGGGTCTTATCTAGCAAAATGATAGTTCATTTTCTAAAAAAAAGAAAGAAAATTATATACTTTTTGATCACAAATGCTCATCTTGCACTGCTCTGCGATGAGGCACGCATTATGTAATCACGTTGGAAAGGTCAGGACGTAGATGGAAGAACCGCGGTCGCATTTTCTCCTCCAACTTCGAAATCATCCGACATCGATGTTTTACCTTCTTTTAGTAAAGGCCGTTTGTCTTTGCACGTTCGCTTTGTAAACACTTGCTTGTTATTTCTCACTACGTCACGCGTGACCTTTCAACATGATTACGTGATGCGTGGCGGATCGCAGAGCCAGTGCAAGATGAGCATTTGTGGTTAAAAAGTATATAATGTTTTTTTTTTTTTTAGAAAATGACAGACGTTTCGCTAGATAAGACCCTTATTCCTCGGCTGGGATCATATAGAACCCTTTGAAGCTGCATTGAAACTACAATTTGGAACTTCAACCCGTTGAACCCTGTTGAAGACTGAAGAGAGAAAGACATAAACATCTTGGATGACATGGGAGTGAGTAAATTATCAGGAAATGTTCATTCTGAAGTGATGTAATCCTTTAACGCAGAATGCAGTATTTATAGACTATTCTACATAAAATAACTGTTTTCTATTTTAATATATCAAATTGTAATTTAATCATGTCATGACAAAGCTGAATTTTCAGCATCATTACTCCAGTCTTCAGTGTCACATGATCCTTCAGAAATCATTCTAATAAGCTGATTTGCTGCTCAAGAAACATTTCTTGTTATTATCACTGTTGAAAAAGAACAGCATTGTTTTGAAATAGAAATCTTTTGTAACATTATAAATGTCTTTACTGTCACTTTTGATCAAGTTAATGCATTATTGCTAAATAAAAGTTTTTTTTTTTTTACTAAAGTGTTAAAAGTATTATGTATTACTTTTAAATATGTCTTACTGACCTCAAATTTTTGAACGGTTGCGTACATTTATTTATTTTCTTATTATTATTCTGATCCAATGAAAATGAGTTTAAATTGTTACGAGATTGTTTAGAAGACATATATGATAACTGAAGAGTTTTATGATGTATAGCTGACATGCTGCGCTGCCTCTTTGTTGGCTCCTCACCACATTTTCTCTCTCCTTCTTAGCAGATGTCTTCCTTGAAGTCTGTCAAGAGATATAAATCACTGAGCTGTTGATGAACTTGGACATGGAGGGAGGATAGTGAGTGAGAGAAGTCAGGAGTCATCACCTTGAGATTATGTTGAGATTTGTAAGTAGTTCTTTCCTTGGTCTTAAATAATCAAGTTCTTTAGATGAAACAAAAAAATATTCCAAGGCACTCACATGGTTGAGTGTAAATAGCCTTTAATAAACCGGGCTAAGTTATTAAAATATTGAAAGCGTTGATTAACGTGTTAAAGAATGCTTGATTAACAAATTAACAACATATGCTCCACTGAAAGTAACAACCCTCACCACTCGAAATATCCAGTTGTTTGTTTATACCTTGCATAGCAAACAAATACAGCTTTTTCACATGAAGAAAAATCAGTTTGCTGAATACAGTGATTTCAGTTTGGTGGTGTAGAATGTGATTCCACCTGCAGAGATGAGAGGCAGAAAGGGTTTTTTTGTACTTGGTGAGGTGGTTGTAGCAGAAGTCAGGTAGGGTCAGCTCTTCTTCTGCTTCATTCTCTGAGGTATCACCATATCAATATCTCTCTGAGCGTGCATTTTTGAGAAGAAACACTCGAAGTGATGAGTGCTGAACAGCCTTTGGGCCTCTAGAGACCAAATCAAACTCTGTGTTTCCTGTAACCTCAGCACCATGGGAAGTGACCACCCGCACACACACAGAATAACGACGACCTGCTCTCCTCTGTCCGACGATGTGAGCCACTGCTCCGGGTGGTTTTACACAAAGTGATGATTTCTTTGTCAAACATCCCTTCGATACACACACTCGCACACACCGGTTTTTCCCTGAAGCGATCCACAACCCCCAACCCTTTCAGTCCTAGCCCACTACGGCTAGGCCTCCAATTAAATCAAAAGTGGTTTGTTTTTATTGGTGTTTTGCGCTGACAAGTGGGCTATCATCCTGACGACTCTACCTGTCAGTGAGCGACTGAAAATCCTCAGTTGACAATGCCCAATGCTTCCAATTAGGAGAGAATCAGACTCCTGGCGTGCTAGCGATCTTTCCACCCTCCCCCAAGGCCCTTCCTTAAACCACCCCCCCACTCTCTGGCACCCCCATCTTTCGGCACTCGCCCCACCGGCTTCTGCCATTTCGCTCTCTCATTCTTGCTCCCTTCATAATTTTCCCCTTCGTTTTTTTTTTTTCAAGGTAGGTATATCTCCTCTGCAAATTACTGACACAAAACGGGGTGGCGCACCGGCGGTCCCGAGCCTGAGTGCTGGCGGTCCCGAGCCCCCTGTCAGCTTTAATGAGCCAATAAAGGTATATTTCTCCAGCGTGAATGCGCTAAAGTCTTTCTTGTGTGACAGCTGACTGGGAAATGTGAGTGTTAACCTTATAAAAGATTCAGCGGTTCTCATTATTTTCTGTCAAATCTCACACCTGATGGCTTTAAGGTGCATCATTTGCATCGCTGACTGGTCCAGGGTGTGCCCGTTTTTTTCCGTACAATGTTTGTTTGTTGACTGAAGTCAACATTTCTTTCCTTTTACACGTCCTTTTTTTTTCTATCACAAGGAATGTTTTACTCAATGTTTCAAAATGACAGCGATGCCAAAGTTTATCCAGGAACGACGTACCATTTTCCTGAACATATCCGAGTATATATTTAACAAACATGGAACAGAATAAATAAATGAAATTCAAAACATTGTTTTCACCCGAGGTAAGGCAAGATCAAACGTCTTTGAAGCCTCTTGCCACTCATCTCTTCTGCCTCTTCCTCAAATCTTCAAACAATCAGAGGATGTACGTTAAATACAAGTGTTTGAGTGACAGATTTTTAGAGGGCGTTTCTGTGCATCTCCATTTGGGGTGTCAGGTTCTGCATTTTCTGTCCTCTATATGAATTGTTCATTCAACAAACTGTTCAACTTGTGAGACATACTTGGGTTTACAGGATTCCAGGATTTCTTTGAAAGTGGCTAAAGTCAATCACTAAAGCTTCATCAATGTTATAAGTTATAAAAAGAAGTCATAAAAGGTTCATAAAAGATTGTTCATAATTAGGTTACTCGAATTGCCACACTGATTAATGATATATACAGGTGCTGGTCATATAATTAGAATATCATCAAAAAGTTCATTTTTTTATTATAAATTATTTTTAAAAATGAAACTTTCATATATTCTAGATTCCCTACATGTAAAGTAAAACATTTCAAAAGTTTTTTTTTTTTAATTTTGATGATTAGAGCGTACAGCTCATGAAAGTCCAAAATCCAGTATTTCAAAATATTAGAATATTTCCTAAGATCAATCAAAAAATGGATTTGCAAAACAGAAAAGTTCAAGTTCTTTAAAGTATGTTCTTTTGTGCACTCAATACTTGATCAGCAGGACATATTACAGCAAATGACTTGCTCCTAGCACAAATTACTGCATCAGTGAAGTGTGGCATGGAAGTGATCAGCCTGTGGCACTGCTGAGGCACTATTGAGCCTTCAGATCATCTGTATATTGTTGGATGGACTGTTTCTCATCTTTCTCTTGAAAATATCCCATAGATTCAGGTCAGGCATGTTGGCTGGCCAATAAAGCACAGTAATATCATGGTCAGCAAACCACTTGGAAGTGGTTTTTGCACTGTGGGCAGGTGCTAAAGTCCTGCTGGAAAAGGAAATCAGCATCTCCATAAAGCTTGTCAGCAGATGGAAGCATAAAGTGCTCCAAAATCTCCTGGAAGATGGCTGCATTGACTTTGCACTTGATAAAACACAATGGACCAACACCAGCAGACGTCACGCCCCCCCCAAATCATTATTGACTTCAGAAACTTCACACTAGACTTCAAGCAGCTTGGATTCTGTGCCTCTCCAGTCTTCCTTCAGACTCTGGGACCATAATTTCAACATGAAATGCAAAATTTACTTTTATCTGAAAAGAGGACTTTTGACCACTGTTCACTGTCCAGTTCTTTTTCTCCTTAGCCCAGGTAAGATGCTTCTGATGTTGTCTCTGGTTCAGAAGTGGCTTGGTAGTCCTTTTCCTGAAGATGTCTGAGTGTGGTGACTCTTGATGCGCTGACTCCGGCTTCATTCTACTCATTGTGAAGCTCTCCCAAGTGTTTGAATTGGCTTTACTTGACAGTATTCTCAAGCTTGCGGTCATCCCTGTTGCTTGTGCACCTTTGCCTACCCAATTTCTTCCTTCCAGTCAACTTTGCATTTAATATGCTTTGATATACACTCTGTAAACAGCCACCCCATTCAGTAATGACCTTCTGTGACTTACTCTCTTTGTGGAGGGTGTCAATGATTGTCTCCTGGACCATTGCCAAGTCAGCAGTCTTCCCCATTAGTGTGGTTTCAAAGAACAAAAGATACCCGGAATTTATACTGTAGGGATGGTCATTTAATGAAACTCAAATGTAAATATTCTAATATTTTGAGATACTGGATTTTGGACTGAGCTGTACGCTCTAATCAACAAATAAAAAAAATAAAAAAAACTTTTGAAATGTTTTACTTTACATGTAGGGAATCTAGAATATATGAAAGTTTCATTTTTTAAAATAATTTACAATAAAAAAATGAACTTTTTCACGATATTCTAATTATATGACCAGCACCTGTATATGTATATATATGCATATGTGTGTGTGTGTGTGTGTTTATATATATATATATATGCAAAATTGTTCCTTGAGCATATGCACTCATAGATAAATCCATCACTCATTAAGTTTTGCTTAATATTTATAGCTTTTACTTATTAAACAGATTTACTGGTATATTGCCACATGGATGCATAAACATTTGGAGTCTTTTTTTTTTTTTTTATTTAATGAATTTAATAACATGCAAAAAAAAAAAGCAAATCACTAGCCAAAGTCAATCACTAAAGTTTTATTAATGTTATAAGTCATAAAAGAAGTCATAAAAGGTTCATAAAGGATTGTTCATAATTAGGTTCCTTAAATTGCCACACTGATTAATATATATATATATATATATATATATATATATGCGTGTGTGTGTGTGTGTGTGTGTGTGCAAAATTGTTCCTTGAGCATATGAGCGCCTAGATAAATCACTCATTAAGTTTTGCTTAATATTTATAGCTTTTACTTATTAAACAAACTTACTGGTATATTGCCACATGGATACATAAAATATTTGGAGTCTTTTTGTTTGTTTGTTTGTTTGTTTATTAAATGAATTTAATAACATGCAAAAAATAATTAAAAAAAAGAAACTAAATCCCAGGTCATAATACCAAAGGTAGTGTGTGCTTTAAATGAAAGAGTTTTTGAGCCATTCAAGGTTTTTGACTGTTTGCACAAATGAAGGAAAACCAATGCAAAGCAGAAGCCATACTAAGGCAGCCATTAAGCACTTTATCTATATGGTTGACTGACTGATAAAAGATAAAGATTCGTTTCTATTTGACTTTTAAGTAAAAAATCATTAAGTTTTAGCGCACCTGTTGTCACTTTACTAAGAGGCCTGAATTTCATTTATCTAACAAATAAAGCCTAAAACATACCACAGATAGGCTAGATAACTCCTGAAATGGCCTGCCACAGAGACTAAAAAAAAGAAAAGAAAAATCCCCATCACACGCAGTGGGCATCCTTATACGAGTCTCTAACTAAAGTGAGCTCGCTTGCACCCCGCCTCATTGTGACAGCTTGCAGCCGCGTTGACACCCCTTGGGAGCGGAGAGCGGATTCACTAACCTGCCGTTGTCTGCGGCCGAATAGCGCTTCCAATCTGCTGTTCTGATGGGGGGCTCGATTATTGCGACCTGTCGAAAAAACACGAGGGGCTAACTGTTTGAGAAAAAGACGTGAAAGGCAGGACAATAGTTTTTCATGCATGTTAGAGTTTTGTGTCACGCTGGGCTTTCAGAAAGAGCAGTCGCCCTCATTATTGCTCATTAACATTGCATACATTACCATTAGATACTTGTTATGAACTAAACGACATGGTTGTTCCATAATCGCGTTTTGTGCATTGGAAAAAGAAAAGAACACTAACGTATCAAGCGACAATGCAACAGACTGCCCTGTGTTAGGGTATCAAAGCACAAATACGACTTGTATTCTGATCTGGACGATTAATGCACTACCAATAGTAGTGGCTTATTAATATATTGGTGGTTCATTTATTTATTTATTTATTTTGTACATCAGCAGTCATTATTACTAGGGGTGTTGTTGTTTCGGTTGTTTTGTTGTCAGTTTTACCCAATTTAAACAGAAGAAAACCGTTCAGATAAAAGTATCAAATTATATAAGTAGATAATATATGTATCAAGTGTGTAAAAATAGGCTACTAAAATACTTTCCTTACCTCTTCAATACACTTGAGTGTAAACAACATATTCATTATTTTTATAAACATTTTTTTTTAAATATTATCCAGGTATATTATGCAGTTTTGCATTACAAATATAAATAATTTATCCAATTTGACCAGAATAAAACATTTATGTGAAAATGTATGAAATTATTAAAACTTTAATAATTAAAACACAGTCATGAGGGTTTTGTTTTATGATTGTCATGTCACATGACACCAAAATGGCTTCCTGCATGTTGGTTATTCCACTCTAACTTTGATTTGGGGGACAAATATATATAAAATGTCAAATATTGGTAATGATTTATGTATTAAAACATTATAGTATTGCTTCACTGCTTATTTATTTCTGCAAAACTTCATATGCCAACATTTTCTTTTTTCAGGTTTTTAATGAGATTTTTTTATTACATTCTGCTTACACCAATCAAATGATAATTTACGTCTTTCAAAAAATATAAAATGGCTTTAATACAGAAATTGAAAACATGTTTATCATAGTAAAAGTAGTTTTGTGTGGAATTTAATGGTGTATTTTTGAATAAGAACGAGCGTCACATCATTGGCTTTTTTACAATCTAAATGCCTTCAGGCCAGAATCCCATATAAGAAGTGTCTTAAAATATTGAAATTAGAATTAAATATATCAACTTTCAGTAGAAACTATAAGGGAATTATATAAGAAAAATTGGGAATTGTGAGAAAGTGGTCAAGACGTGACTCAACGTGCGCTATGAGGAGAGGAGAGAAAGGACCTCCCCACTCCTCATAATAACCCCATTATAAGGCTCATCAATGATGTAATGAAAGCAAACAGTGTTGAAAATTGCCTGTAAACAGTTGGATCCCAGTCTCCTAATGAATTCAGTGTCTCTTTTAATCAAAGTGGGCGACCTGTGGGGAGGGGTTTATTGGGCGTGGGGGGGTCCGGTTTCATCTTAGCGAGCCAGTCAACACCCCAAAACACCTCCTAACCAATGGAAGCGAGTCGCTGGGGACTCACGTGGAAGGGGTGCCCTTAAAAACCTAGCCACTGAGTTGTGCACAAGTTCATTTGTTAGGCTTTATCTGACTTTTCGTTCCCCAATGTGTGTATTTAACCTGCATTACCTCATTTGTGCTTCTGTCTTCTCACAGCATTCTTTCTGCGCTCTACCGTCCAACGATTTCGCATTGCATCACCTGCGCTGGCACAGAATGCACTTGCCTTTTCCATCCGGATTCAACTCTGCTTCTCGCCACAGCGAACTACCTTTGAACTGATGAAAATTTCAGCTGCTCCATAGGCGCGAGGCTCGAGTTGCTGCCGCTTCGCTTCTGTCCGTGGTGCTGAAATGCGCGCGCCCGCTAAGTAGGCTACCTTGTGGTTTTACACTAACACTGTTACTTCAGAACAGCTTTTTGAAATAATTTGATAAATAATTCAAAGCTACCATCGATGCGTCTCGCGTCTTCGAAAAATACCGGGATTGGGAAAAAAATTAATTAAATTTGCCAGCCTAGAGTATATTTAGGCTGTATCGATTTTTTTGAAGAGTGAGTGAGGAGCTAAAGAAAAAAAAAAAATTGGAGGCAGGGTCTGTGTGTCTACTTCATACAGAACCTCCTCAAGAAACCTCCTTTTTCTTTTTAAACTTAAACTAAAAGTCCTCAAGGAAGAAGAAAGTTGTTGTTTTTTTCCCAGACAGGGGATGAATATTTCTCATTTCCGATTCCGATACTGCTTTGGATTTTCCTCCTGGATAGATCGCTATTAAATCGAGCGCCATTCACGCAGAACTTGGCTGAATACAGATGATAATCTGAACAGAAAGCTTCACGCAAGCAGCAGTGTGGAGATGGAAGCGTCCACCAACGGCTCCAGTTTTGGAATCGACTCCCTGCTATCCCACAGGCCAGGAAGCCCGGTTATCGCGAAGGGGGACAGTTTGGTAGGGGAATGCCGGTCCCCGCTGGAGTTCAGCCCCAGGTCAGACTTAGAGAGCGGTTGTTCTTCTCCTCCGTCTCCGAGGCGGGAGTGCGGTGAGGATGCGGCGCAGAGACAGGGTCATCCGCTCGGGCTCGCGTCCCATTTACAGCACGGCCCGATCTCTGCTGGATCTCAACCTCGGACTGTCACTTCATCCTTCTTAATAAGAGATATTCTGGCTGACTGTAAACCCTTAGCGGCGTGTGCCCCTTACTCCAGTAACGGCCAGCCGACACAGGAGACAGGGAGACTGGCATCTAAAATCGCAGACGACTTCATCGAAAAGATCCACAGTAACTCATCGTCAGACAGTGAATACAAAGGTAAAAATAACAGCTTGTTTTTAATGGTGTTTTAAAATGATAGCACATGAACTATAACTTGACACATTTATATAGCATTGAGTTCAAGCAGGCTGGCTTGATGAATATCCTTGGCTATGTTTTTAAAATAATATGGGGATAGAAATAAAAAGAATTTTCATGATTCTTATCATTCGTTCATTTATAGCCAGTGTTGCTATAAAAGAGTAGATAGATAGATCCTTTTATAATAATAATAATAAACATTTTACAAGCAACTATCCTAATATTCGTAAAATATATTTACTGAAATTAATGCATAGTACCAAAATAGTGAATATTTTTGTGGCTTCAGTGCATAAAATATTGTTAATTTTTGTTAACGTGGTTATTCGCTGTTTGTAAGTGTGTTGTACATTTAACGTGCTTATTAGTTTAAAGCTAGGTTCAGGGAAAAGGAAGTTGAACAAAGAAACATCATCAGCAAGATTCATTAAGGATTTGTCCAGGTGAAATTACATCTGAGGAAAAAACAGAGTGAAAGAGCGTTTCCTGTGACATATATCATTAGCTTGATTCCATGATGCAAACACAAAGACCAGTATTGATAAATGTAAAAATTTGCCTTTTTATTAGGCTGCTATTTATTATTACTATTACAAAGAATATTGTCGTGTTTAATATTATATTTATTATGTTATGTGAGTATTATAATATGCACGTGTTTATGGTTTATTGGTGTTCATGTATTTGGCCTACTGACTGCTGATGTCGTTATTGATTCTCATACTTTTGTAAAAGTGTTTTCACAATCTTGCTCTTTTAGTGGAAGTAGGGCATGATGGTCTCATCTATTCGCCTACCTTTAGCTATGATTCTAAATATATTTCTTCTCTCACATCATGAAATTATTAGCTTGGCAAGTCTATAGGCGCGGCGATCAAAATTAATGCTCTCCAAATCAAAGCCATTCCATCTCCAGAGCGCTTGTAAAGAGTGTGTGCGCCGCTTTGATTTTTGCCTTTCTTCCCCTTATATTTCAAGGATTTGATGCAATTTGTCCCAGTGCTAATCAGATTTGTAACGCACGGGGTCGGTCCGCTCTTTATTTCGCTCTTATCCCCGTCCCTGTGAAGTTTCTCCGGTCTCGGTTGAAAGGTTTCCATCCCTTGTGGCTCAATTAGCCGGATTATTGTGCTCCTTGAGAGACGACTCAACTACTCGACTGGCAAGGTCTCTCGCGTCGTGTCCCTCTCTTTCTGGGTTCAGAGAGAAAAGAGTTTGGTTTAGATAGGGAGATAGGGGTGAATTAATAATCACAACCTCGTGTATTCAAGTTCTGAAAATAAAATCTGAAAACTGCATGACAGAATTACAGGCACGCGCGAGACCATCAAGGATTTAAACCATTGACACCATAACGACTTGCCAGGGTATTTGAAACACATGGGCTGGCTAACTAACTCGTGTTAAAGTGGCTTAATCAGTGCCCTTCCGTTATATGTGATGTTTCAGTGAAAGAGGAGGGCGACAGGGAGATCTCGAGCAGCAGAGACAGCCCGCAGGTTCGCCTGAAGAAGCCACGGAAAGCGCGGACCGCCTTCACTGACCATCAGCTCGCCCAGCTGGAGCGCAGTTTTGAGCGTCAGAAGTACCTGAGCGTGCAGGACAGAATGGAGCTGGCAGCATCTCTCAACCTGACCGACACGCAGGTCAAAACCTGGTACCAGAACAGGAGGTGAGAATGTGGTCAACTGGAAACAGAAATAAATGCATAGCCTACATCCCAGCAACATTAAAAATAAAGCTGCAGAAATTAAATTGTCTAGTTAATTTTCTCGTACTGACATTCGTTTTATTTTTACTATATTAATAAGAGAAAATGTGCTTCTTGGGTATATAGGCCTGTCATATTATTTTCCCTTTGATTATGGAGTCTCCTGCCAAAAATAATAATACATGTCAGGTGACGTCGTTGCATCAGTTTTGCTCCACTAAAACTAAATGCTGCAGAATTAATATCCACTTTTTTAACATTTAAATATAATAAAATATTAAACTTTTTAATGTTTAAAGAGGCTTTAAACATTTTATAGCTTTAGTAAGAACTACAAAATGGAATAAAAATAAAATTCGAAAAAAGAGGAGATGAAAATCACAGTAGCAACAATCAAAATACATCAATAGAAATATTGTACTTCTACAAGTGGTTTATTTACACATTTTCCCACTCTATTCAGCATCCAATTCTGTCCAGATTTGAAATATACCATTTTCTTTTAATCACGAATGATGCAAATAAAATGACTAATTACTGTTAAAACTAATTCACCTTTTATAAATATCTGCGCTATTTGATGCCTGCTTATTACCTTATTCATATGAATTAAATGTCAAAATACTTTAAGAAACTTTCCCATAACTCTCAGCAGACTCATGACCCTCATATGAAGAGGCATATAATCTAATTTTACTTTTGTTAACCTTGTAGATGTAAAAGACAAAGCTCTAACAGTTTTCTGTTTTTGTCCTTTCTATCCTTATCGTTGAATTGTGTCGTTAAAGTTCATATTCATACAAATACTTAGAAATAAGAGATAAATCACAGAGGATTCAGTTTTTATTTCTCTGAACTCTAGGTTTTATGTTTCGCTTGGGAATGAGTACATAAAACACTAGTCATTGAATAATTTCGATTTTATTTTTTTCTATACTAACATTATTCTCTTTCCTCTTGAAAAAAAAGAACGAAGTGGAAGAGGCAAACGGCGGTCGGACTGGAATTGTTAGCGGAGGCTGGAAATTATTCTGCACTGCAAAGGATGTTCCCCTCGCCGTATTTCTACCCTCAAAGCCTGGTGTCGAATCTGGACCCTGGAGCAGCGCTCTACTTATACAGGGGACCTTCGGCGCCCCCGCCGGCGCTGCAGCGTCCTCTCGTTCCCCGGATTCTTCTGCACGGTCTCCAGGGCGCCAACGAGCCGCCGCCGCCTCTGCCCCCCCTCTCCGGTGTGCTACCCAGACCAACGCCACCACGATGAACGGCGCGATTCGGACTCGTTGCAATACATGGCAGCTTTGAACTCCACCATCAAAGAACAATTTTATTGGTGACAAAATATTCGAGATATATTACGAAGCCACAAAAACAAGCTGAGACACAAAAAGTGGTTAGAGACATTTTTTTTCAACTTTATTTAATTATTTATTTTCGTTATGTTTTTTTAACTTATATGTTTATATTGTTTGTTTACCCTAAAGGTTAAATCTGGAGAAAACAAATACGCAATAATAGCGGGACATGATTCTACAGGGACACTTCGTTTCACACATTATTATTACTTTATCTAGCCAATATTACAAATGTGAATTGTTGGTGAATCCCTGACGCAAAGAATATTTAAATGGTAGATTCATATTTAATTATCCTGAGATCAAATCCAGGTCACAAGTTAATAAATCGTGGGCTTTGTAGTGACCCTCTAAAATGTACAAAGGAAAAGAAGTGTAAATAAGAATATTTTGTTTTATGTTGAAAGACAAATCTCGAATTTTCTCTTTTTGTATCATATTTCCAAGCCTTACGTGAACAGGTGAGATGGACGTGAGCAGCACATTAGAAATCAAAACGTCTACAAAACGAAAAAGAAGTGTCACTTTTCTATTCGACAAACAGTTAAATGGTATACGGAGTTCCATACCTAAACAGAACAAGCAGGTGGACTGGACGAGATGGATTATTAATCGATTATCAATCGATTATTTTTGTGCTGCTTTTTTCGTTTCTGTATTCCTGCGCAACTGCCAGCAGTATCACTTTGATGTTGATGGGAAGGAAATGACAAAATGCAAAGTGTTCGCCCAGGCATTGTGCAATAACTCTGTAAAAAGCCGTTGAATTATCTTGTCATTCTTTCTGGTGAAGCTGTATATTGAGAATTATGATTTGTGAAGTAATGATTCTCGTAATTCCAAATGATTTTCGTTCGTGCCCCCGTGTGTTAGCGGTGTGAACTTCTGGAAAACTCTTAAAACTGCTGGATGTGCGGGGGAGGGTGGTCTTTAAGCAAGGAGAATTACTTTTATAAATGTGCTAATAAAGATCTTTCATTAATTTACCACTGACTGAGAATGTGGAGGTAGCCTATACAAATACTGGTTAAATACACACTCGTGTTCACACAGACAATTCAATTACACTAAACCAACAGCCAATATAAAAGGTATGCCGGTGCATAATGCGCGTGCCTGAACACTGCCACATAAAAAAGTATGAATTAAGAAAAATCATATTGCAAAACTTACCACTGTACTTTGCAACAAGGGAAGGAACTTCATTTTGTGTCATTTTGAACATAAAATGTGATAATATCTGCGACGAATGAAGTCAATTTGACGTTCATGTATACGTGAATTTAAAAAAGAGTTAATTTTACCTTTTCACAAAAGTAAATATATTCTATAACCATTCTTATTTTGCATTTAACTACCTGAATGATAATTCTAAACGATTTCAGTAATTCTACGATAAAATATTACATATTATGAATACCTGGAATAAGTGAGCCAACACAAAATTATAATTTATATAATTTCATAAATTATTTTTTTTTATTTTGAGGGGTAAAATAAATGAGCTAAGACGGAAAAAAACGAGTCGTTAAAATAAGACTTTGTTGGTAGCAAAAACTGTCATAAGGTTTTAATTTTGAAAGTTATAAACGACTAAGTCTTAACATGAAACACTAATAAAAGGATTAAGACCAAAAAAGTGAACCAATAAAATACGCATATTAGTTATGCTACACTTACCTCAAGTCATTGCTTTTAAAATGTATCTACAGAGTAATTTAATGAAAAGTAAAAGTTTGCTCATGAAAATAAACGTAAACAACGCCAGTGATAGCAATATCATAAAATTGGAGCTCCGAGAACTCTATTACTGGCAAATGTGTTTGAATAATTTTAAACATGACTGTCAGACATTTTGCTCAAACCCCACACTATTTGGTTAGCATCGTGGATTTAATTTGTCGAACCTACAAAAAAGTTAATAAGAATGTCGCACCCAAGGAAGTGAACATTCACCACCATAACCTTTCAGAAACGCCTGGAGATTTAGGGAACTTAATTCTACCTTCATATTTTAAAGTTTAACGCGACTACCTCTCATTAATAGGTCATACTTTAAATATAATTTTGATCATGAATCATATAAGCCAGTTTCAATACAATTTAAAAGGATGTTCATTTTATTGGCAGCATGATACAAAAGGAAATACTGAGAGTCATTGGTTGTGTGTGCAGGATCTCGTTCTCTCTCACGCACACACTCAACACTTGTCAGCCTCCATTGTCTTGTGTCTACAAGAGTAAAGTGACAGACTTTTTCGCACCGTATCGTTTCATTTAGTTTTCATAAACAATATGTGGATGAAATATTAATGGTCACCTAAGTGTGTAATTGTTTAAGTGCCCTAAATGATCCCATTTGGAAATGGATTCTTTCCATAGCCTTTCTTGAGAGTGTTGGTTTGCTGCTCTTTGCCAAACGCGCCCAACAGCTGGTCACCGGGCAGTGCTGACTGCGGCTCGGATCAGCAAGGGGACATCTGGTCAGCGGCGTGACGGGACCCCCCTTTCATCCCCCCTCAGTGAGCCTTAGACTGACTTTAACCCAAGCATGAGACCGGTCCATAAAGCTCAGGGTTTAGGGACTGCTCTGACAGGGCGACTGAATGGGAAATTAACGAGCAGACAAAAGACCTTAATAGCTTTTAATTGAACGTCGATAACGTGTGATCAGTCGGGCTCCTGCAGCAAACTTTCGCATAGCACATGTCATTCTGCGGGGCTCCTGCCCATGAATCACTAAAGCAGAGAGAAAACATTCTTAACATTTCACTAAAATAATGGTTTGTTATTGAGGTGTGGAAATAAGCAACAAAATCATTAAAAAAAACCCCCACACATTTTCAAAGTTATTTAATGACATGCTTATTTTGAAAAAAAAATATATATATAATAAAAAGTGTCAATAATGTTAATAAAATAATTGCAATAAACAATACGAATTTGCAAAATATTAAGAGAAATTCAAGATCACATGTTTAGCTCACATACGAAAACAAAAAAGACATCAATTCAGATCAAACTTTTAAATTATCACATGGATCTGCACATGATCCAAAGGCGGCTGATGACCCCCCTCAATATTTATGAAAAGGGTTATTCTTGCGAAGTGCGCAGCTGATTGCAAGAAAAGCTCCTCCGTCTTGTTAATAGACGCAGAGATTTTTGCATGTGAAAGGATAGTGGTAAATCCCTCGGCTCTTACCGAGGATTGTCCCCGGCTCAGGGTTAATGAAGTGCGGATAGAGTCTCGCTGATCTCCCGACAAACAAAAACACAACACGGAGAGCTTAGAGCCGCAGGATCAGTGACTCTGATTAAGCTCATTGACTCAGAATAAAAACCAAACAAAACAGCCTTCAGATGAAATTAAGAGTCAATCAAAGTGCAATTTGCATCGTGATATGGGCGACTGTCTTTTCCCATGTTTTTTGACGATTGCCATTTTTTTTTTTTGTCACGTAGCTTTGAGCAAATGAAATTTAATATAAGGAACAGAAACATTTGTACGTTTCTGGACATTAAAACAAACCTGCTCCACATTGAATTTGAGTCTATTTAAATTAAATGTAAAATATAAAACTTGTGTGTTTACATTCAGTAATTATTTATAATAATACAATTAATAATAGCAATAACAGGTAAATTGGTAGGGCAAAAAAATTGTTATTGAGTCAGAGATACAACAATTATTATTTAAACAGACAAATTGTATATATATATATATATATATATATATATATATATATACATATACACACACACACACACACACACACACACAAGATGGAAGCTTTTCTCTCAAAAAAGACAGTTACATTTAGAAATTTAGCTAGTAAGACATGGAAATATGGAAAAACGTATAGCCAAAATAATATTAGCTTGGTGTTTAAATGTTATTTCCATTCACTCAAATGTTGTATTGTTATTTCATTTAAAAAATAAATAAATAAATAAAAAAAAAATATATATATTATATATTTATTTATTTTTCCAAGGATGGTAATCATGATTGCTCTTAATGGGAAATCTACATAATCATAGTGCAGGTGTGGAAAGAGATCTGGGAAACTGGGACAGTGATTGGGCAACAAGATCAGTGGCACCTGCTGCAGGGTCACGACACCCGTGACCCTCAGGGGAAGGTGGTTGGGACACTGTCACTGTGTTACCCCACTCACATTTGTCCTCTGCGTAAACTTAGTTGGCCAGGGAGACACAGAAAATGCTGGAAAAACTGTTGGAACAAAAAAGCGTAAAAAAAAATATCTGAATAAGCAACACACACAGACACATTTAGGAAACGGGGGGTACAGCGAAACAATAGAAAGAGACAGAAAGTAGACAGCGAGCAGTTCCCAAGGTACTGTCCTGGGTATCAAATCCAATCCTTGCCTGAAGGTATACGAAGGGTGGAGGTATAAAGGCCTCCGAGTGAGGTAGAAAGAGAACTCAGTAATCATTCCTCCAATAAAACCCAAAGCATTTCTAAACTTGGGTCAGGGGCAAAAGGATTGACATACCAATCTTGGCAAATAATGAAAACACTCTTCCCATAGTCCAGGAGAGAAAGAAGCAGGAAAGAGTGATAGAACACAGAATAGTCCACGTGGAAAAAATAGTGGACATAAAAGGAGCTTGTTGCAGGAATCCCCTGCTGTCAGCAATAACAGTCATGTTCATCCCAGCAGGGGACAATGTAAAGAACACTGGTATTAGGTGACAGGCTGATTATCTAATCAATAAGGGTGGACTGTCGTAGAGGCCGCCGGTAACCCCCTGCTTGCACTGTTCTATCACACAGATGAGTGAACAAGCGGAGAACTGTCCCATGGGAGTGTTCGCTACCCTGGAGGATGTAGACAGCGCTAACAACATCCACCCCCCAGGCCTAGCAGAGGGCACTAACAACAGCTCTTTCCATCACCCCTGTGCTCTACACTGCCACCCAATGGCTGGGAGAAAAACAACACTGTTATTTACTTAACAGCTGAGCTAAACAATAGTTTATTAAAGCTTGATACAATCGCACAAGCCATTCTGCTGGCAGAAATGTCTAGAATATTAAAAATAGCAAGTTTAATAATGAATATTGTTGGTCTCTTTACTAATAAAGCCCTGTGGATTTCCACTACTGCAATGCTGTCACAATTCCAACATACAGTATGTACATATGAAGTAGTTCTTCTGCGTTTGGGCTCATTTAAAGTGGATTAGGTTTGAGAAAAAGAAACTTTCTGGAGAACCTTTGTGAACCCCTGGGTCAGAACGGTGGACCCGGCGAGCCCCTGAGTCTCATAAACATAAAGGAAGGAATAGGTATGAATAAAGGATGAGGAAGGGTATACATGTATTTTTAACACCTTTCCGTGTGAAGCCTGGCAGGAGAATGCATTTTGGGTTTCTGAGGGGGAAGGGGGCAAAGGGAGGGGTGGGTGGGCAATGTGTTTTTATTTGTTTTGGGTTTTTTGTCTTTTGTTACGGCTGTAAGGAGTGTGAGATAGACACTTCCTAGGGTGATGAACTTGAAATTTGAATGGCTGGTGTTTTAGATACACAGCAAACACATTGCTTAATAAAATACACGCATACATAGACAATTAGATACATACATAATTATAGATAATTAGAAACATAGAAAATTAGGTAATTAATGATAGAAAGAAAACAAATATATATTTATATCAAATATAAATGACAATATTATTGTCATTACAATACAATGTCATTCTATTACAATATTGTTTTTATTACATTGTTTGGAGCATAAGAAACAGCACTGTCAGAAAAAAGGTACAGCGCTGTGGCTGGGGCAGTACCCTAAGGTACAAAAGTGAAAAGGTACTTTTAAAGTACTAATATGTACCATTTAGGGGTAAGTAAGTAACAAAGATATACCTTTTCACTTTTGTACCCTAGGGTACTGCACCGTAGCAGCACCAGTACCGTACCTTTTTTTCTGAGAGTGAAATGGAATTTTTTTTTTTTGAAAAAACAAAAAACAAAAAACAAAAAAAAGATATTTTATTCATATGTTGTGCTATGTCCTCTGTAGTGGACATCAGGACTCAAAAAATAACAAGGCATGAATATACATGTATAGGCAAAAACAATGAATTTTTTTTTTTTTAAAAAACCGTTCTAAAAATCAATTTTTAGGTTTCAGGATTTTCTTTAACCAAACATTGTATAAAGTTGATTCTCAACTATGTTATGAAAGAAATAACATAATGATTTGATATACTATTTTACTTTATGCAATGTGTAAAATAGCCATAAGTGGGTTTTCCCATTCTAAACAATGCATCGATACACTGTATCTGATTTGCTTATTTATTTGTTCTTGGAGCAACATGTAATGAAAAAATAAGTGTAATAATGGGAATAATAATTGGCAACATTTTCATAAAAATCTCTGATATTTCATAGGAATATTGATATATAATTTCTTTCCCTATTCAGTTGTTGTGTCTCCCAAAATGCCTAATTTACATACTGTAAGTCCTGTTGTCCAATACGGACGTATAAAAATCGATTTCCTGTTTATCGAAATCATATTCTGATTTGAAACCCCATAATAATTTCCTGAGATGTTGATTTATGACGAACAATTTGAAAATTAGTCAGATTTAAATGATAATTACCAAATATTATCATATTTCCATAAGAGTGCTAAATTTGATCATTCAATCAATGTCAGTCATATTTAAAGACCAAGAAGAGGGAGTTGTCATGGTGAAATTTCTAAACATTTGGTATCTTTGAAAATAAAATATAACGTCCTGCTTGGGTCTCAGGAGGAGATATATATATATATATATATATATATATATATATATATATATATATATATATATGTGTGTGTGTGTGTGTGTGTGTGTTTGTGTGAAAAATAAAATAAAAATAAAGGCAACAAATGCAGAAATGCAGTGAAGGATGTGATGAAGATGTTGAATCAGGGGTTGTTTAATACTTGCTCAGAGACTTTAGCAGGGTTGCCAGTGGCAGTCTGCGGGAAAGCCCACAGGGAAGAGTCACACAGACATTGCATCTGCTCTTCAAGTCTATTTTCATTCATTTACTTCTTTTACAAATAAATAAATAAAGCATGTATTTCATAGCAAAGTACTTTCAGTTACATAACTTACAACTGAGGAGTGGCCAAGATCACCTCTTGGCTGTATGGAGAGAAGTGGTGCACAAGGACACGGTGAGGGTTATTTATTTGTTTCAAATAGCTCCTAATTGGACATGGGAGTAGAAGGAATGGACACTACATCCAGTGACCAACCCTTGACTCCTCACTCACCAATGGAGACCCTCAGGGCTGGCATGGCAGCTGCCTAACTGAGCGATGACTTCAGGCCAGGGCAGGGACCAGGGGCTAACGAGGAAATGATGGAGTGCCTGACCAACTGGGAGAGAAAAAGATGGAAAGGAAAGCAGATTAGCCAAGCTAACACTGACAATGATTCCCCTTTTCCAACAAGTCAAGCATGGTTACAAAAAAAACAAAAAAAAAAAAAACAGTAACATTCTTTCTGACAATAAGGGGAAAGCCACTAGCTTGAGTTTACTATTAACAAACGTACATTTGATCATCAGAGAACCTGATATTATAAATATTTACACACATCAGAGAGATGTGGGAATTTGCAAACGATTGTCTGCCAGATCAGAATGCAGATTTTCATGGCTGAGACAGTGGGAAAGAGACAACGGCAGCTTCTTTTCTGTCGGAGGGAGAGGCTTCCCACATTTGAAGTCAGTTGAGAGTGGCAAATGAAATAAAGACGGAAAAGAGTGATGGCACGTAAGGCTCAGAGACGGGCGGGGAAAAAAGGCTTCAAATGGTTATCAATAAAATTGCCTCTGCCAGGCGCAGCAGTTTAACCTCTTTAGTGCGTTCGGCTTCTCCTAACGGGGCGTGACGTGTGCTGTGGGTGCAGTCTGCTTCATGCCTGTCTTCACAAAGCTCCCTGTCGGTTTGATGGGTTCACAGCTTCTCCTCGCACAGGTGCTAGTCCCTTTGGAGTCCCACAGACTTCGGCATAAGACATGACATAAAACAAGAGCCTCTCACACCCCAGCAGAAGATAAACAGACACTTGAAAGGCGGCCGAGACTGACTCTCTGACTTGTTATTGATTTGATCTGTATCAGGAGAACAGCACAATGGCCAATGCATCCGATGCGTTTCACATTCCTCATTGATTTTATGCTGAGAGTGGTGAAAAGCATTATGGGTACAAAGAGGTATCATATAAAGAAATTTGTCATCACAGCTGTAAATGGAATATTTCATAAACTCCCACCTATGTTAACAGAAAGTTTGAGCTATATTGTTAGTTATTCACACTTTTATCCAGTTATTTAATATCAAGTCTACAGATAATGTCATGATAATGAATCATATATTCATATATATGTACACACACACGCTCACACACACATACACACACACACACACACACACACACAGAGATGTATATAAATGTGTGTGTGTGTGTGTGTGTGCGCATTTACAGTATGTATGTAATTACTGTATATACACATACATGCTGTATATATATGAATTATTATAATGATCTATAAATACACACATTTCTCTCTCTCTCTCTATATGCATATATATAACAAAAATAACATTGCTATGTGTATAATATACAATATACAAAAAGTCTTAACAAAATGATCTGAATTTACACATACACATGTATGTGACCCTGGGCCACAAAACCAGTCATAAGGGTCAATTTTTTGAAATTTATACTCTGAAAGCTGAATAAATAAGCTTTCCATTGATATATGGTTTGTTAGGATAGGACAATATTTGGCCAAGAACTATTTGAAAATCTGGAATCTGAGGGTGCAAAATAATTGAAAAATATAGAGAAAATCGCCTTTAAAGTTGTCCAAATGAAGTCCTTAACAATGCATATCCACTCACAAAAATATATTTTTGATATATTTACGGTAGGAAATTTACAAAATATCTTCATGTTCTTTACTTAATATCCTAATGATTTTTGGCATAAAAGGAAAATTGATAATTTTGACCCGTACAATGTATTGTTGGCTATTGCTACAAATATACACGTACAACTTACGACTGGTTTAGTGAATGTAACCAGCCATTTAAATGTGTGAGCAACAAGCTCATTGGCTGCAGATGTGGCATGGACCAATCAACTTGTGCCAGTAGTTAACGCTGTAATTATCATCAGCTTCCGTTAAGACCCATCAGCCTGTGCCATCTAGAGTTTCATGACAGAACTATGTACTGTACACACACTGAACATATATATATTGTACACTGTATATTTGCAGTAATATACACTGATTGTAATGTTTATAATGTAATATATCTATTGTTTTATTATTGTTGTTATGGAAAATAATAATAATCCATGCTGTTTACATTAAAGCAGTGCACTAATAAACAAAAAAAAAAGAAAGAAAGAAACTGTATCGGTCATGAAAAGGCAATATCTGTCAGTCAAGGGTCAAGATGATTCTTTTCGATCAGGATAGGGCAAGAAAAAATGACCATCTATATTTAGACAAAAATCAATAACTGCATTATGTAAAATGACCGAATTACAAATGTTCTTCCATTTCCTTCTAGTAACAATGGAAAAACTTTAATCTATTTATTCTATGTGAGGTGTTGTGTGTGAGAGAGAGAGAAAGAATAAACACAGAAACGGTAGGAGATGGGAGAGAAGCATTGTGTTTGCCAGGACTGTGGCATTAGTATCATGGCTGGAGAGTGTGACACAGGCTCAGCTCTCTTTGATCCAGCACAGAGGCAGATCTCCACTGACCTGAGTGTGCCAAGACTGAGTGTTCAACCTCCCACAACACTGAGGGTGTGCTGAGCATCCTTTATAATTCACACAAGCACACCTGTTCATACAGACACATACCACACTCACTCACACACACACACACACACACACACACACACACACACACACACACACACACATTCACATCCACAATACAAACATATTAGGATGCTCACATATACACATAACACAGAAAGCCTGTCATTTATATGATTGTCATTCATTCTTTAATTTAAATCCTGTGAAAGCTTCATAAAATATACACAAGAAGTAGTAGTTAATTGGCTGACACCTTGTCTACACCGTGTCTACAAAACTAGATCAGCTCTCGAAGCTGTCTACATTGGATGCGGATGTTGCGGTGCATTGCGACAGTTGACGGATGCCCCGTTTCTATTTTTGACGCACTGCACAGCTATTCCTCCCACTTTATTGTCCCGATCTGTCTGAAGTAAAAATTATTTTATTTACAAATATCCATATTTATATCTGAATTGATGGCTATGAATTTTATTATCTATATATCTGCTTCTTGTACACTCCTGGGGGGCTAAACATGAAGCTTTTAATTGTCTCATTGCTCAATGGAAATTAGCACAATTTAAGCAAACACACTACTTAAAAAGCCATTGCTGACTCAGAAAAACATTAAAGACAGAATGATGTTTTTTGGCAGAATATGGGAAGTTGTGTGTGGAGTGATGAATCATGATGAAACACTAGTTGCGTGGTGATGCTCTAGAGCGGTGTCTTCGAAAATTTGGTGAGAAATATAACAATAAACGCATCTCTACCACAGTGAAGCATGGAGGAAGAGGTGTCATTGTGTGGGGAGCCTTTTTAGCCGCTGGTATTGGTGAGCTATTTCACTGTGAAAAGTCATTTAATGTTTTGGAGTACAGGAGAATATTGCAGAATGGGTTGCTTAGTTCACACAAATGAAAAGTTGTTATCTAAAGAGGAAGGATCAGATATTATTTTCAAGACAATGCTCCTGCCCGAATTGCAAAGACAACCAAGAAGTGGCTTTAGAACAAGTCCATCAGGCTCATGTTTTGACCAAGTCTCAAACGAACTACTCATGAACTGTTTGAAGCCATTAAAATTGAGTGGAACAACACTGACTCTTCTTCTGGTAAAAAGCTGTCTGCAAGTTAGGAAAGGCTATTCCATGCTAAGTTACTTTATCTACAGTATTCGTGCAATTCTTGCTAATTTCCTGATTTGTGATTAAAAGACCATTAAATATATTGCCATTTTTGGCTTGGCCTTTTTGTTTTTTTTTGGCCCAGGAGTGTATGGTCTCTGGCATACTAATTTAAATCATCTTTTGATTGTAGCCTTATGTATTTTTATAGAGTTTTAAGCAGTTGTAGCAATATTATATTATATATTATATTATATTATGTGTATACTGTATCATTTCACTATTCTAAAACATTTTGCATTCTTTTGCATGGATTTGTTTTCATAACAAAGGCATTCATCTGTTTTACTGTTTCTGAAGTGCAGTCTTGAGTTCACAGCTGACTGGAGCATCCACTGACAATCTCAAGTTGACCCAACGACTTCATCTTCCACTGCAGATACTAAGGTTGGTGAAAAAAATAACAGTATTTTAAAATATTGCAATTATTGTTACTGTAAAAGTATTATCAATCTAAGCATACACACACTAGTGTCCAGTGGTTTGGGGTCAGTTAGATTGCTTTTATTAAAAAGAAATTAATACCTTTATTCAGCAGAGACTCAGTAAATTGTTCAAAAGTGACAGTAAAGACTTTTACATTGTTGCAAAATATTTTTGTTTCAAATATTTTCTGTTTGCTGTTCATAACCGTTTATTTTACACACTGTAAAAAAAAATCTGTTAAATTTACGGTAAAAAAACTGGCAGCTGTGGTTGCCAGAACTTTACCGTAAAAAATACGGTAGCAACATTTTAGGTTTTACAGGACAGCATTTTGTTTACTGTCTATTTTACAGTTAAAAACTGCATAATTTAAACTTTTATATTGTAATAATTACGGTTCATAACCGTTTATTTTACACACTGTAAAAAAAATTCCGTTAAATTTACGGTAAAAAAAACTGGCAGCAGTGGTTGGCAAAAATTTAGCGTAAAAAATACGGTATCAACACTTTAGGTTTTACAGATTTAATTTAAATTTACATTAAAACCGTAATTCATTAACTGATATAATGTTAATTTACCAACCTATTAAAGTACTAATATCTGTTTTGTACCTTGGTAATACACTGACAACCACCAAACACAGTGGTGATGAAAGTCACATGATGAATCAAAGATCATCACAAACAGCTTTTCCAAAAGCTGAGACAGACAATAGAGAAGGTGCACACAGTGTCATTCACACAAACACTAAACACCATCATGGTAACACACATGAAATTTTAAAAATGCAATAAACATTAATTTAACAACATTAGATGTAACATAAAACCCTAATTTACATAATTGATTAGAAAAAAACTAAGAAGAAACAGAGTTATTCCAACGAAAATACATCAAATGTGAAGTGTCACGCAGGGAATTGTGGGAAGGTCAATTTATGCTTTTTCACTGTAAATTATACAAAGACTTCCATAAATTTAATGGTAATTTACTGTAAAATTAAATTAAATGCATGGTTAGATCTATTACAGTTATTCACCATATATAGTACGGAAACTTTCTGTAAACCAATTAACTTTTTTTGACCGTAGTATTTAGTCTTTTACCGTTAAAATCACGATCATTTTTTACAGTGTAAGAGACTTTTTAAAAACATAAAATACACCCCCCAAACTTTTGAACAGTAGTGTAGGCTTTTTTTTTTTTTTTTTACATTTTTCACATTCATATTTTGTGGGAAAAGGAGACTGACCACCACTTTGGTTAATGTATGCTCAATTATGCCTATTCAACTAAAATCCAAACTTAACATGCAAATAACATACAAAGAAAATAATTATGCAAAGCACTGAGATCCAGTGTAGAGAAAGGTGAATAAAAGATCAGAATATATCAGTTACGAACTATAAACAAATCACAATATTATCATAATTTAACCCAGATAGCAATATATTATGGTATTCCCTGCTTTCTCACATCTAGCCACTGTTTTACATCATGTTAGCAATGATAATCTAGAAAAAACGCTTGAGTTCAATATAAGCAGAGACATGACTGAAATGAAAGTAGTGATACGGGCAAGAAAAGGCACTGTTAAGACACAGAGCAGATAAGCTGATTGTTTGGAAGATGGAAAGAATGAAACGGCAACAGATAGTGAAAACAACAGAAGAGCAGTGAAAGCGAGGAGCAGGAGGAGGAGAGTAGGGGTAAGATAGACCGCAAGATAGAAGATTTGGAGACACAAGGTTGAGCAGTATGATAGGTTAGGAAAAAACCCCACACCTATTCCTTCACTCATATGAAGCGGCAAACAAACACTTGAACAATGCACAGCAAAAGCTCTGCTGTGGGTCCTCAGTAATTACTGTCATCTTAAGGAGCCACCGAGGCCTCTGAGTGAGAGAATAGACCCGACGTTCAGACAAAAAGGCAGAAAGGAGAGCAGGGTGCTCTCCGATATCCCTACCTACAGCTGCCAGCTACATCTCTATCTCTATGACTCTAAGGTTACCCCCACACACACTCATTGTTTGCAGTTATCAGTGTGTCATTTTGGGCATTGTCTGGGTAATGTAGGCCAGGACAGTCCTAAAATGATGCTCTCTTATTTTTTCAAATCATTTAGAAGCACAAATAATGTACATTTAAATGTCATCAAGTCTGCCATTCCTTCCCGCCCAAACCTCTCTAATAAAGACATAAACCAAAACCAGGAACGTTCTAGAAATATACCAGCATTGGCCAAGACCGGGCCATTTTCCTCTCCAGTCAACTGCTGCAATAGGATCAAGAACTAGATCATTCCAATTCATGAACAAACCATTCAGTTTTGTGAACCAGTTGAACAGATTCATTAAGATTTGACTCGCTCGAAAGATTCATTCATGATTCAGGTCATTTCCAATTCAAGGTTGTGCAAAATTCAGAACTAAAGAATTTTGTAATTTGCACAAAAATATAAATTATGTTGCAATACTACATCCATATTCTTGCACTATATCACACATACATCTTTGTAAATAACTCTTATTTTGAATGGTTTTCCTTGAATCATGTTTTTATTGCAGAAGGCAATGATAACATCACCATGGGGGAAAACAAAAAAAACAATAGGACAAATATAATAAAAGAAAGATGCAAATGAAATTGCTTTAAAGTAAGAAATGGAATAACCAAATGAAAAAATAAAACGTATAGGCTACTGATCATACTGATTATTTTAGGCTGCTGCCACTTTACGAACTGCAGTAATGCACGGATGACTGATACATACACAATTTCTTCCAGATGTTTACATTCACTTAAGACAAAACCAATTGTTTAACTGAACCTTGTGTGCTTTTGACACTTTAAACGCAATAAGACGCTGCAGATAATTCAGTTTATCACACGCGCTGTGACAGCTGTTTTTCTACGCATGCGCTTTAAGTGTGTGCGCTCGTAAAACCGTTTATCAAAAATTTTAAACTGGCAAGGCGCGCAGCCGCATCTCTCCTACACAGTTTGGAAGCGGTTGAAATGACAGTAAACAAGTGTACATTGTGAATGAATAATTTGAAGAGATCTGAGAGAAGAAGCAGCCATGATGAACAGCCAATTTGTACGGAGGCATCTTATGACCAAACTACATTTGAATTCGCGAACGGAAAAATCAAGTGAGCCCAGAGCGGTTTGTGTTCAGATTGCGTGTTTTTAGCGAATCGTACCGTAAAAGGTGATGATACACGTGGCAACCTTTTGAGCAATGTTGCTGTCAATGGGCAACCTGATGAGACACAGAGCAACTAATTAGGACAACGGACAGTTGGCACCAACTAATCGGAGAGGAGCAAATCTATTACAAACCCAATAAATACTTTATTGTAAACCTTTGTTAGGCACTTTATTTCAACTTTTCAAATATTTTCTTCGTTTTTATTAAATATTAATGCCTTTCCGATCTGATTTGTGATAGAAAAAGGGAGAAGACCGATTTTGGCAAAACGCGGATTCGAACCCGCGTCAAAAGATACTTTCATGTGCCATACGCCCTACAGCCTACAACACTACAGACGTTAAACAGAATGCGTCTTTTTAGTATTTAACTGAAAACATTCGATGCACATAAAATACCAACAGGTGTTCAATTTAAAGTATTAAATGAGATAAATTCCCTGTTTTGGGTTGACACATGACAACTTACCAGCGTAAAAAGATAAAAGTTCGCTCCACTGCCGCTGAGAGGCCGCCATCTTGTTTGAATTTTTTCTGAAATCTCTAAGCCGGTCACGTGATCGGCTGCTAGCATTCTGATTGGTGGATCTCAAAAAATTGCCCCGATCTAAAATCCAGATATAAATTTGTTGCTCATTCTGAATGGGAAAGTGCCCAAGCAGCATTGCTCGGCAACATTGTTAAAAAAGTTGCCCCGTGTATCAACTTAACATGAAATTGAACCGTACTCAGACCACCTCCCGAAATGTTCTCTGTTCGCTTCACTTTAAAGGGGTCTGAGATCCTTTGGAGTGTTCATATATGGGTCAAAAATCACACGAACCGCACTCAGACCCCTGAAAAAGACCAGGTATGAAAACTTAAACTCTCATGAACACTCGAAGGAATGCAGCAGAATACTGAATAATGCTTTCAGCTACTAATTATATATAGATTTGACCATATTTAGAATCATTAAATATTCGGCGTGGACCTATGATCAACAAAGACTTTATACTGTCACTCCTGAAAGAATTTAAATGAAAGGGACAAAGCATTAACCATGAGAAATACAGCCATAGGGATTTAAGGGACATACATGAGACCTTTTTCCTCACTACTCCTCTCTACTGTCTATTTTCAGGCATTTTTCAAGGCTCATAAACGCACCAGTGAATTCTGACTCATTAACTATAAGCCTCAAAGTTTACCAGAGAGGAAGAATTCATACAAGAGAATGAAAGAGAAACTTATTGTATCATATGAGATCCATTCCCTGGGTATTCTGGACAATAATGACTTAATATAACGGTGACGCTGTGGCATTTGCTCTATTTTCCCACTGTTTTCTTTGCTTGTGATTGAGCAGGCCTATTTTCGCACGTTATGACAGGTGCTTAAAACCAAGAAAGCTGACGTCTGTTTGATCAAAATTTATGTGAAATTTCTCAAGGCCACTGGGGGAATCTGTGTTTATGAACTGTAATAAAAAGAGTCATTTTGACAATTCGACCTCTGTGCGGCGGATTTGGAGGGGGGAGGAGGAATTGGTTTCTGTTTGCCAGTGAATAGAGAGGAGAAATATTCTTGTCTTTTACAAGCACTAAAATACATGAGGATGGGAGGGCTGTACATTACTGTATTCTTCAGCAAGGCATATTGAGCAGTTGAAGGATTTTAAATAAAAGGAGTTTCTCTAATCTTAATCACTTTGACTCAATTTTTTTCTCTCAAAACAATAAATTCAGATTTCTGAACAGTTAGTTTCTTGTTCACATCAGATTTAAATTTCTTATTGATTTAAGCAAATTGCATGTGTTTTGGCACATATAACACAATAACTAATTTTTGTAGCATGAATTCAATGTTTTTGTATGATTTTGTATGATTGCAAAATAAATCCTGTAGTTACAAAAAACTATTTGATAGAAAATCAAATCAATAACTGGTGTGCTAAGGAATAGGCTACATGTCAAAATATAATAAAATAAAAAAAATCAGCATCAACCTATGTAAAATAACAATTGAATTTTTTTTTTATTTCTACCAAAACCCAAAAATGTTGTATAGTAAATGGAGGAGAAATGATCAGTAAAGACAGATGACAGTTACTAGATCACAAAGACACTCTGAATAGTTTGATAATGGAAACTCTCAGCGCATCTTCAGACTCTGTGATTTGTGCTAGAAAAACACATGTTGCAACATAATCTGCCTCAGGTCATGGAAACTGGTGCAGAAATGAGAGAGTGATCCAGCAAGCTTTGCTGTGACAACAGTATTCATGTTCGCTACTGTACTCAAACCTGAGGTGTCACAAAATCAATGCAGTTTTCTGTAGATTGCTGTTTGCTGCTGAACAGGAGTATTACAGCATTACAGGTGAGCTGAAGGCCTGGAAAAAAATAGCACTAAATCATTACATCTGTCAGGCATAGTATGGGAAGGATCGTGAATTCAGATAATTATTATTATAAAATATAATCATTCTCATGCACATAAATGTGAACAAATTCAAGCACATGTTCATAATCATCACATCTATTATACGCTGCTCACTGGTTATCGACAGCTGTGCACTTGTGAACACATATAGCAGGCAGAAAAAGAAACACACATACACACTCAAAGGAGCACACAGACACACAAATACACAAAGGGAAAGAGGAATAGAGCTAGATTATTGAGGTAGTATCATACAGGAATATTAAAGAAGGCTCTTAAGATTTTAATAAGAATAAAATGAAACAGTAACCACCAAGGGGCCAGCAGGGTTAATCCCTTCAATATTACAGAAAAAAAACAGCGAGGATGGAGAGGGGAGATGGGAGGGGGAGGAGAGGCAAGGTGGAGGATACAGGCAAAGCGAGAAAATGCAGTTGCCTGAAAATGCAATAAAAAAGTAATGGTTGCCTTGGAATCAACACTGTGCCAGAACCACAGCATAGGTAAACACACACATATAAACACACACACACACACACACACACACACACACATAAACACACACACATACATTTAAACATGGATGATTTGATCTGACATAGATAGATAGATAGATAGATAGATAGATAGATAGATATAATAGTGAAATTAATGCAAGATGGATGGATGGATGGATGGAACAATAGCTAGAATGACGGAATCAATGGATGGACGGATGGATGGATGAATGATGATAGATGGATATATGGATGGAACAATAGATAGATCAATGGACAGATGGAACAATAAATAGAATGATGGATTGATGAATGATGGATGGATGATGATGATAATGATGATAAAATGATAGAAAGATGGATGGATGGAACAATAGATAGAATGATGAATAGATGGATGGATGGATGGATTGATGGAGGAACAATAGATAGAATGATGGATGGATGATGATAAAACGATGGATGGATGGATTGATGGATGGAACCACAGAACAATGGATGGATGGATGGATAAATGAATATATTGATGATAGATGGATGGATGGAACAATAGATAGAACGATGGATGGATGGATGGATGGATAGATGAATATATTGATGGATGGATGGATGGATGGAAGAACAATAGATAGAACGATGGATGGATGGATGGATGGATGGAACAATAGATAGAATGATGGATTGATGGATGGATGATGATAAAACGATGGATGGATGGATGGAACAATAGATAGAACGATGGATGGATGAATATATGGATGGAACAATAGATAGAATGATGGATGGATGAATGATGGATGGAACAATAGATAGAATATGGATGGATGATGATAAAACGATGGATGGATGGATGGAACAATAGATAGAACGATGGATGGATGGATGAATGGATTTGATGATGATAAAACGATGGATGGATGATGATAAAACGATGGATGGATGGATGGATGGATGGATGGAACAATAGATAGAACGATGGATGGATGAATATATGGATGGATGGATGGATGAAACAATAGATAGAACGATGGATGGATGGATGGATGGATGAATATATGGATGGATATATTGATGATGGTTGGAACAATAGATAGAATGATGGATGAATGATAGATAGAACAATAGAATGATAGAACGATGGATGGATGAATATATGGATGGATGATGGATGGATGGATGGATCAATAGATAGAATGATGGATGATGGATGGATATATTGATGGATGGATGGATGGAACAATAGATAGAATGATGGATGGATGGATGGATGGAACAATAGATGATGGATGGATAGATGGATGGATGGATGGATGGATAGATGGATGGAACAATAGAATGATGGATGGATGGATGAATGATAGAACGATAGAATGATAGATAGATAGAACGATAGAACGATAGATAGATAGATAAAACAGTGTGATACCTACACAGTGAACACAGATGCCTGCTCCTCCAGCTCTTCCTAAAGTCAAGTGCACAAACACACACACACACACACACACACACACACACACACACACACACACCGGCAGCAGATGGTATGAGACAGTTGGCAGTGGTAAGTGAGCATGAGTATCTGTTTACTAATAACCCTTTAATTACTTCAGCTGGTGGATGGGATAAAAACGCCAGACTCAAGCAGGAGAACGTCTTCAGGTGATGAGAGGGTTACATACGACACAGCCTCCAAAGACATTTTATGGAAAGAATTCCTGCTATGAAAGTAAAACAAATAGATACTTAAAAAAAGACGGTATATCTGAGAATGTGTGAGAGCACATGACCACCGCAAACTTTATATTCAGTAATATCACATGTGGGAGATATACGGTACACCATACAACGGTAAATGTCAGGAGAAATCCATTCATCTCCCGGGATAACTTTAACCCTCTCCATTTTGTTGGTCTGAACCCACCTTTTGGGCAAATATGTTACAAAGATGTGCTCTCTCTCTCCTGTTGTGCCGGTCTGCGTGGACTCTTCCCGTCTCGGTTTCAGCTGGAGAACAGGGAATGCGCCGCGTTCACCGGCTGCCCTTTAGCTCAGCCGTGCTGCAAAAGCATACATTTTAATGATGAGACCTTTTCTTTTAAATAACTCCTCTACAGGAGAAAAATAAATTGCTGTTCAAGAGGAAATATTACACTGGGCATTGTGGGATTGAGAGGGATTGAGCGGAGCGGGCCGTGTGACCCATACATCACAGCCAACCTGTATAAATTAAGATATAAATAGCTTTATACAGAGAAACTTTACCTTGGGTCTGCTTCCGAAGGAGTGTGTGTGTGTGTGTGTGTGTGTGCAAGGCCTAGCGCACAGAAGGAAGTGTGTGTGTAAGAGGGGTAGAAGGGAGAGAGTGTGTTTGTATGTGTGTATGACACAGAAAATCCCCCTCGGAGTGCTGGGCAAACAGAAAGCAGGCCGTATAAAGGCTGAAAAGACCTCGCTTGGTTATTGTATATTCCTCGCCTGGATCCCCGTAAAGACCCCCATAGCCCTGCACTGTCACCAGGGCCACTGTGTCATCATCACGGACAGCCGGCTTTAGACAGAGCCCTGGCGAAGGCTCCAAAAGGAAATTAAAAGGGGATTATGGCTGCCTGACTCGCTGAAGGGATTCGCTAGGCCTGGGTTTTATTTAGTTCTCAGTGCTGTGCGCTGCCTGAAGTGTGAGGAGGGACCAGGGTAGGTCTGTTCAAAGCCTTCACACTCCGCTCTGCTTATCTACAAAAACTGATGTAATATTTCAGAACGGTATATATGTGTTAGACCCACGGGAAATGCTTGCATTCCGTCTCCACCTGCAAAATTTATCGAATCCATCGCACACAAGAGAAAAGAAATCGTTGTTTAAAAAAAACAACAACATATATATGAATAGCAGCTTCTCGAATTTTGATTTCATTGACGAATAAAGACGTAAACACGATGTGAGTTTAAAGCACTACAGCTGAAGAATTAAACTGATGCATGTTTTTATATTCTTTTGATAAGATGCACAGCCTACCTTGAATGTGCTGTAACTTTGGATAAAATCAAGTGCAAAATGAGTAAATATAAAACATAAACCATTTCTATTTCCCAGCTATGGACCTCCCGCAGTCTGTTCACTGACCATCTGATGCAAATTGGACACAAAAATGGCAAGAGTTGAAGTTCCAATCTAACTGGCTGACCTTATGGACTTCCAGGAGAAGGGCATCAGTCTGCCACGAAACAAAGTCATGTTTACAAAGTATGATAAATGTGCTTTTGATTATGAAATAATTACTGGATTTACTAAAATTTGTACTTTTAATGGTATTTTATCTGAAACCCTTACTAGTAAGTTAACTAGAAATCTGCAAGCTGAATTTCATCAATTTTCTTTGTCTGTTAAAGGGTTAGTTCACCCAAAAATGAAAATTCATTAATTACTCACCCTCATGTCGTTAATTAACACTTTCAAATGCCCAGAAAGGTACGAAAGACATATTTAAAACAGTTCATGTGACTACAGTAGTTCAACCTTAATGTTATGAAGCGACAAGAATACTTTTTGTGCATCAAAAAAAAACTAAATAACGACTTTATTCAACAATATCTAGTGATGGGCGATTTCAAAACACTGCTTCATGAAGCTTCGAAGCTTTACGAATCTTTTTTTTTCTCGAATCAGTGGTTCAGAGCGTGTATCAAACTGCCAAAGTCATGTGATTTCAGTAAACGAGGCTTCGTTATGTCATAAGTGTTTCGAAGTTTCAATGGTTCTCCACTGGGGGGCGTGACTTTGGCAGTTTGATACCTGCTCCACTGATTCGAAACAAAAGATTCATAAAGCTTCAAAGCTTCATGAAGCAGTGTTTTGAAATCGCCCATCACTAGATATTGTTGAATAAAGTCGTCTATTTTGTTTTTTTGGCGCACAAAAAGTATTCTTGTCGCGTCATAACATTAAGGTTGAACCACTGTAGTCACATGAACTATTTTAAATATGTCTTTAGTACCTTTCTCGGTATTTGAAAGTGTTAATGATCTTGCTGGCAATGCAGGCCTCACTGAGACATCGGATTTTATCAAAAATATCTAAGATGAACGAAGGTCTTACGGGAGTGGAACGACAGGAGGGTGAGTAATTAATGACACATTTTCATTTTTGGGTGAACTAACCCTTTAAATATTCTGTTTTAAATTATTTTGGATGGAAAGAAATTCTGATCTTAAATATCACAGGCTAATCTCAGCAAAGAATCTCTCTACTGTCACTCTGAAAGGATGCTTTGTGGTCTTTGTGTCTATTTGTGTGCACGTGTGGCAGCATTATCAATTATCCAGTGCGCAGTCTCACTCTAGCTCGGTGTTAAATTAAGTTGTCAGTGCTGTCTCCGCAATTTCCCCTTCACAGAGGTAGACGCTGATGGGGCCTGACGGCCGCTTGGTGGTTCTCCTCGCCGGCTGCCGGCCCGCATCGTGCCTGCAATTCATCAGCACACATCCAGAGCGCAGTCCGCGCGCCAAACTCTGCCAGCCAGCCGGCAGCATGGCCAACCCAGCCCAGCGTACTGCTGCCTGGGACGGATGCAAAGAGAATGAGCTAGATCACCTTCCAAAAAACCCGTAGCAAAGAGGGATTGGAGTTTGGCCTACTCCGGCGGCGTGCCTAGTCTTTGTATGTATGTGTGCTTGTCAAAGATGTAACCAAATGTTCAAGATTTGGGGGACCAAATATAAAAGTTGCGATTATTATAAAAATGATACATTCTGATTGAATGAGCTGTTGTAAGCTGACTATAAATGCACACCGTTAACTGCATAATCTATTTCCAAAAGCTAAAAAATGCTGCAGGAAGTATAAAGAGGTAGGAAAGCAACAAGTCATGTCCCAAATGCAATATTTGTTTAACATCTCGTCTACTAAGATGTCTTCATCTGGTTGGATTTTGAAGGCAGTACAGATCCTTCACCAACTATCCCAAAATCTTACGCGGTTCAGTGGTTGGTGAAAAGAAGGAAAAGGGTGCTTGAAGGGATATTTATGAACAAAAAAGGATTGATTTTTTTTTTAAACTCATGACTCAATTTCTACTGGGAAATAAGCATTAAAGTCACCAAATATTTGCTTGGATATCTCTAAAGCTCATTTGTATTTGTTTTAAGATTATTAGACATTATAGTATCTTTGAAAGCCTGAATCTTTAGAAAGTACATTAAAAAAGTTAGTTCACCCAAAAATGAAATTTCTGTCATTAATTACTCACCCTCATGTCGTTCCAAACCCGTAAGACTTTCGTTCATCTTGAGAACACAATTGAAGATCTTTTTGATGAAATCTGAGAGCTTTCTGTCCCTCCGTTGACAGTTATGTAACTACCACTGACAAAAAGTTCATAAAGAGATTGTAAAACTAATCCATATGAATTGAGCGATTGGTTTATATGATGAACAGATTAAATTTAGGCTTTTATTCACATACAGACTTTGATCAGCGAACATAAACAGAAGCTCAAACATACTGCTTGATGCTTAAAAACAAGCCTCATTGGTTCTTGCGAAAGCTCAAACGTGCTCAGTAACACACGAGAATGAACCTCACTGGTTCTCGCACGTGTCAAGCAAACATGTTTGAGCTTCAGTTTACCACAACTGATGTGTGAGTTGATTAATATGTGAATAAAAGCCTAAATTAAATCTGTTCATCATATAAAGTGATTGAGTCTCTTCAGGAAATTTGGACTAAACCACTCAATTCATATGGATTAGTTTTATGATCTCTTTATGAACTTTTTGAAGTGTCAAATTGTCATTTGCGTAGCTGTTAATGGAATTTTCATTTTCAGGTGAACTATGCCTTTAATACAAAAACACTTCATGCAAATCATTATTAAAGTTGGCATGAAATGAAAATTTGTATCTATTTTCTAAATGCATCTTACTGATCATATTGTGAACAATTCATCCATGCATGTTTCATTTTCAAAAGAAACATTTTTACCTATTTTCTACCGATTTTTTAATCAAATTTTATTGCAACTTAGTAGGCTTCAGATACAGACAATAACCAGCAAAGGCAAATAGCATAACTGTTTTTTTTTTTTATAAAAGCAATAATCCACTTGAGTTAATTACAGTGATTTTAATACAGTTAAGTGGGCTTTAGAACACCCTTTACCTGTGGTTAAATCACTGCAACACACAAGTTTTATTAATGGACTAATAATCTGAATATTGCAGGTGATGTATTCACCCTCAATGGTGCTTGTACATTTTCTTCTGCAGAGTCTGTGTTTGCCTGGCTATGACAGGGAGGTGAATAAAGAGTAAGAAAAAAGAGATTTGAGATGTGTATGCATAAAAGAAAGCAAGCAGGAAAGACAGAGAGAGAGCAAAAGAAAAAGAGAGAAGGGGGTATGAGAGTGCAGTTTGTGGACAGCAAAGCCCATGAGACACATAACTTGGCAGCTTACCTGCTTAAAGGGCACTGGCAGGAAGGCTGGACAGGCATATATGTCACCCTCCCTCTCTTTCTCTCGCTCCAGAAGGCTGAAGGACACAGGAAGAGTCTGGGCACAGTGCAGCCGAGCAGGCAGCCAGACGGCCGGGCCGCAGTAATAATGGAGAACTGTATAACAGCGGGGCACTAAGCTCTCTGTGCTTAAGTATTTATTTGTGATGAATAGTAATGACGGCACACTTACAAAGCACTTGTTTAATATGGAATGGCCTAAGGGGCGGGTATCATTCTCGGAGTCCTTAGCTCCGCTCGCACCCCAGAGCAAATGAAGCTCGCTGCGCCTCCCTCAGCCCTCCATAACATGTGCTGGCCCTTTTCACTGTCCCTGCCCCAAAGTTAAATAAAACATTACATGCCATTTTCAGTTATTAACCTACTTAATTGAGAAAAAAAGTCAATGATTTATTTCTATTTGGGCTCCGCTGCTACACAGCTGTCATGGACGGGTGGTAACCTAAATAATCAATTGATGCGCTTTTTGGTCTCAGGGAGTTGATTGGATGCCACTATAAAGGAAAAGAGCTTCTATTGCTGTACTTCAAAAAAAACCCCAAAAGCTTCATCACGCCACGGCTGTTAAATATGAGTGTCGTCAACCCCTACTGAGATTTATTTCGAGCGCCTCGCAGAAGAACAAACAACACACAGTTTAGTGAACAGTTTGTGGCACAGTACTGTTACAGCCATGCAAATAAGGATAGATCAGCTTTTCAACAAAAGGCTGTTAAACACCCCCTTCTGTTTACAAGCCCTTTTGATGTGAACACCCATCATCAAAAGGCAGAAAGTCACCAGCTGTGGTTTAGCACTGGCTACTCAAACAGTCATGATCTCGTGTTGTGACACTAAGCCATCATTGGCTCTGCAGGAAGTCTCACATTGGAGTGGTAATGCTTGAAGCAGTGCTGATCTACAGTTTTGTGTTTTCTCATTGAAGAAGTATTTCACAGAAAAATGAAGATTCTGTCATCATTTACATATATACACGGAACAAATTTTCATACAACAAAAACAGCAACCAGTGGGTGTCATGCTTGAAAAAGTACATAAAAGCACCATAAAATACTACAAACGTCATTTATGTACTCTATATTCCAAGTCTCCTGAAACCATACATGTTAGTTTTGTGTGAGGAACAAAACAAAATATAAAGCACTGAAAACATTTCCTTCCACCATAGCTTTAAAATCCCATATAAATTCATATAAACTTGGAGTGCAAAGTTACATTTCTCCAGGTTTGACATCAGTGATGCTTAAAGGATAGATTCACTTTAAAATGAAAATGACCCCAAGCTTTACTCACCCTCAAGCCATCCTAGGTGTACAGGTGCTGGTCATATAATTAGAATATCATCAAAAAGTTGATTTATTTCACTAATTCCATTCAAAAAGTGAAACTTGTATATTATATTCATTCATTACACACAGACTGATATATTTCAAATGTTTATTTCTTTTAATTTTGATGATTATAACTGACAACTAAGGAAAATCCCAAATTCAGTATCTCAGAAAATTAGAATATTACTTAAGACCAATACAAAGAAAGGATTTTTAGAAATCTTGGCCAACTGAAAAGTATGAACATAAAAAGTATGAGCATGTACAGCACTCAATACTTAGTTGGGGCTCCTTTTGCCTGAATTACTGCAGCAATGCGGCGTGGCATGGAGTCGATCAGTCTGTGGCACTGCTCAGGTGTTATAAGAGCCCAGGTTGCTCTGATAGTGGCCTTCAGCTCTTCTGCATTGTTGGGTCTGGCATATCGCATCTTCCTCTTCACAATACCCCATAGATTTTCTATGGGGTTAAGGTCAGGCGAGTTTTCTGGCCAATTAAGAACAGGGATACCATGGTCCTTAAACCAGGTACTGGTAGCTTTGGCACTGTGTGCAGGTGCCAAGTCCTGTTGGAAAATGAAATCTGCATCTCCATAAAGTTGGTCAGCAGCAGGAAGCATGAAGTGCTCTAAAACTTCCTGGTATACGGCTGCGTTGACCTTGGACCTCAGAAAACACAGTGGACCAACACAAGCAGATGACATGGCACCCCAAACCATCACTGACTGTGGAAACTTTACACTGGACCTCAAGCAACGTGGATTGTGTGCCTCTCCTCTCTTCCTCCAGACTCTGGGACCCTGATTTCCAAAGGAAATGCAAAATTTACTTTCATCAGAGAACATAACTTTGGACCACTCAGCAGCAGTCCAGTCCTTTTTGTCTTTAGCCCAGGCGAGACGCTTCTGACGCTGTCTGTTGTTCAAGAGTGGCTTGACACAAGGAATGCGACAGCTGAAACCCATGTCTTGCATACGTCAATGCATAGTGGTTCTTGAAGCACTGACTCCAGCTGCAGTCCACTCTTTGTGAATCTCCCCCACATTTTTTAATGGGTTTTGTTTCACAATCCTCACCAGGGTGCGGTTATCCCTATTGCTTGTACACTTTTTTCTACCACATCTTTTCCTTCCCTTCACCTCTCTATTAATGTGCTTAGACACAGAGCTCTGTGAACAGCCAGCCTCTTTTGCAATGACCTTTTGTGTCTTGCCCTCCTTGTGCAAGGTGTCAATGGTCATCTTTTGGACAACTGTCAAGTCAGCAGTCTTCCCCATGATTGTGTAGCCTACAGAACTAGACTGAGAGACCATTTAAAGGCCTTTGCAGGTGTTTTGAGTTAATTAGCTGATTAGAGTGTGGCACCAGGTGTCTTCAATATTGAACCTTTTCACAATATTCTAATTTTCTGAGATACTGAATTTGGGATTTTCCTTAGTTGTCAGTTATAATCATCAAAATTAAAAGAAATAAACATTTGAAATATATCAGTCTGTGTGTAATGAATGAATATAATATACAAGTTTCACTTTTTGAATGGAATTAGTGAAATAAATCAACTTTTTGATGATATTCTAATTATATGACCAGCACCTGTATATGACTTTCTTCTTTCTGATTAACACAATCGGAGTTACATTAATAAATATCCTGATGCATCCAAGCTTTATAATGGCAGTGAATGGGAAACAACAAGTATGAAGCTGTGAAGCTGAAAAAAGTGCATCCATCATAAACATACTCCACACAGCTCTGGGGGGTTAATAAAGGCCTTCTGAAGCAAATCAATGTGTTTGTGTAAGAAAAATATCCATATTTTACAAGCTGTAGTTTTCTGAAGCAAAGCAATGTGTTTGTGTAAGAAAAATATCCATATTTAACAGCTGTAGTTTTGTACACATCAGGTTCACTGTACAACTTAAAGAACACAATTAATTAGTTGTTCCCTGGGAATCAAACCCACAGTCTTGGTGTTGCTAGCATCATGCTCCATCAACTGAACAACAAGAACACCATGGTAAAAACCTCTTAAACCTTATCTAATGTGTCAAACTAAGTAAACAGTAAACACACTCATATTTCAACCATTTGAATGTCATAGGATGCCCTTACCTAAACAAGTTCCCTAAAATTTGCCTGCTTAAACTCAACACAATGTGACTACACAGGAAGCTAGAAAGATTCCACATGCCCCAACCACCAGAAATCAATGAATAATTAACAAGCCCCTTTTCAATCCATGTTGCTGTCCATCAAAGATTGTGACAGTTAATCCTTTTCTTATATAAATAGCTCTTTGGTGTGGATGGGTAGTAGCTCTGGGGGGTTAATAAAGGCCTTCTGAAGCAAAGCAATGTGTTTGTGTAAGAAAAATATCCATATTTAACAAGTTATAAAGTAAAACATCTAGCTTCCGCCAGACCGCCTTCTGTATTCAACTTAGGAAGAAAGTGTAATGCCTCTTGCAGTTCAAAACGCTTACGCTACGCCCTACGCCTTCCCTATTCAACTTACAAAAAACCTAAGTTGAATACGGAAGACAGTCTGGCGGAAGCTAGATATATTACTTTATAATTTGTTAAATATGGATATTGTTCTTACACAAATGCATCGCTTCATTTCAGTAGGACTTTATTAAACCCCTGGAGCCGTGTGGAGTACGTTTAAAGCCCGGAACACACCAAGCTGACGGTCGGCCGTCAGGCAGTTTTTGTTCGTCAGACGACTAAGTTTTCTCAGTGTGCTCCAACAAGTTGGTCCTTGTTGGCTTTTTTCGGCCGATTCGACATGTTGAATTGGCTTCGGAGCTCGTCAGTCAGTCGGACCATCTGATCATTCTGATTGGCTGTTCAGCTACTGCCACCTGCTGGTACGAAGACGCAGAACAGATGTGCTACTTGGCCGTCAGGTGTCGAGTGTCGGTTTGGTGTGTCAGGCCAACTTTGGATCCAGACGCTGCTGACATGAGCTAACCTCGCAGTCTGCTTTCGTCGCCACTAGTTCGTCGGCGTCGGCTTGGTGTGTTCCAGGCTTAAGATGGATGGATGGATGCACTTTTTGAGCTTCATACTTGTTGGTCCTGTTCACTGCCATTATAAAGCTTGGACATGTCAGGATATTTATTAATATAACTCTGATTGTGTTTATCAGAGAGAAGAAAGTCATATACACCTAAGATGGCTTGAGGGTGAGTAAATCTTGGGGTAATTTTTATTTTAAAGTGAACTAATCCTTTAACTCCTTTGGTTCTTCCAATGTAACTGACAGGGACACAACACATTTGAATGATCAGAAGCATGAATGAGATTTGAGCTACTGTGGAAGGGAAGACTTATATAAAAGTAATATAGTATAATAGCAGAAAAGAGCACTCAAGATTTTCCATTAAACTTCTCCTACTGTAATCAAATGGAAGAAAGTACATCATATGGGTTGGGAACAACATGAGAGTGAGTAAATAATCACAGAGATTTCATTTTCATCAGTGTCACTAATCCTAAATCAGTGTAAAAACAGAAATCGATGGTGTGATGGTTGACACAGAGTACACCCTTTCTCACCTGACTCATTACTGCTACACAGGAGAAAAGCCCCATGCTTAATCGGCCACTCAAACGTTCCTGGGCCATGTTTAAGAGGTGCCACCTGGCCAAGAGAGAAGAGGGAGCAAAGCAAACAGAGAGACAAGTGGAGAGCAGAGAGGAAATGGAGCAGAGGGTTTCAGTGCCTTCTTTTGCCAGTGTTTCTGTCCACCCCCCACTGCTGGGAGAGGATAGAGAGGATAGAGGCAGAGAGAGAGCGAGAGAACTATGCCATGCTGCAGTATGCCCACAGTGTGCCAAGGACAACAGAGCAGAATTAACCCCTGAGTGGAGGCAAGAGAATGTGTGATTCTCTAAAATCTGGGTTAGACACTTTTTCACTTGGATCAGGCTTTGACTGCTAAATACTGTGTAACATAAGGATGAAAATCTATTGTCTATAATATCTGAACCATGACCTTTTCGTGGTTAATTATCATTTCAAATCCTTTAGGATCTGACTTTGCCCAACTCAAATATGTTATGACTGTACGTGAGTCAAGTATATGAATATTAATGAATAAGGATATTAGCTCACGGCCACATTACCACCTCAGAATGTGCATTCATTTCCAATATTTCAATGGTCTATCGTTGAATATTACTTACATTTGATGTACAGTTAAAGTTTGTAGTTTTACTACATATTAAAGTATTTCAATACTTTAAATCTCACCAAATAATTAACTATTCTGGGTAATGTGCTACATACTGTACACCCCTAGCTGTAGTTTTGTACACATCAGGTTCACTGTACAACTTAAAGAACACAATTAATTAGTTGTTCCCTGGGAATCAAACCCACAGTCTTGGTGTTGCTAGCGTCATGCTCCATCAACTGAGCAACAAGAACACCATGGTAAAAACCTCTTAAACCTTATCTAATGTGTCAAACTTAGTAAACACACTCATATTTCAACCATTTGAATGTCATAGGATGCCCTTACCTAAACAAGTTCCCTAAAATTTGCCTGCTTAAACTCAACACAATGTGACTACACAGGAAGCTAGAAAGATTCCACATGCCCCAACCACCAGAAATCAATGAATAATTAACAAGCCCCTTTTCAATCCATGTTGCTGTCCATCAAAGATTGTGACAGTTAATCCTTTTCTTATATAAATAGCTCTTTGGTGTGGATGGGTAGTAGCTGCATGGAGCTCTATCCCGTCTGTCCCTGAAGCGGCCGCCAGGATAAGCTGTGTGTGTGTTGGATTGGCACATGGAGCTGCCCAGGGCCTGCCGCTGAGCTGGCGGCCAGTACAGATGGAGGGCAGGGTTGGGCAATGCCAGCTTGTCAGTCGGATTAAAACGACTCATTTATTCACTGAAGTATCGTGCAAAGCGACGGGGCCAAAGCAGGGTGGCGTGGAGAGGATGAGCAAGAGCTTTACAGAGCGGAGGTGAGTGGGGAGGGTGGCTAGGGGCAGTCCGAAAGTAAAGGGTGATTCTAAACTAACTGCCCCTTTAGGGCTTCTCTGTCCATTTCTATCCCAACCACTCACTCTTCATTTGTGTTTATTATTCTTCTCTTGTGGGATGCCAGAAGCCATTACGGTGGTGTGCGGAAGGGGGCCAGCAGGGTGGCGTCCTCCAGTGCCTGGGTGACAGATTGCTGCTCCGCATTGGTGGCGGAGGAGGCAAGGGCGGTTGGCGATTGGCTCTGATGGTCAGGAAGTGGGCACTGAGGGATGGCAGAGCAGGAGGAGGAAGAGGGAGCAGGGAGACAGAGAGGGTGGGGATGACAAGACCTGGCTGTGTGACCTTTAGCACTAGGTGAGTTACTTAAAGGGCCATGAACTCAGTTTTCTTTACGGCTGGGCCTGGCAGCAGACGGCAGTGACGTGCACCAGGACTTATGAGGAGGACATGGAGAGGGAAAAGGCTGAGTGCCAACCCACAGCCAGGCATCTTCTCAGGGCATTGCATTATTGTCAGTTTCTTCTTTCTTAGTTTTTTTCTTGAAAGCAAAAACAACTGGTTATCTTCTAGGCTTGTCAGCAATATCTACTCAAATTATTACAGGACACTTAGTTTAAGTAGTCCAACTGGTTAAGATTGTCCAACTGGTATCAGCCTCTGAAATTCAGTACCAAATGGCACACTTGACGTGTACTTGGGGACTTAAGATGGTCGTCCAGTATACATGTAAAGTTTAGATTCGAGAAATACTAAAAGGCTTCGGTATCTGGAACAAGGTCTAAGTGAGTCAAACATTTTGAGGGGCATTATTTTGTTAGTATGGACAGTATGGCCTCAATGACTTTCACCGTATTCCGCTCAATCAGCTTGCCAAAAATGGCACAGCTTGACTTGCCAAGTGGCATCATTTCAAGTGCTCATAAAAATTGCACTCTTGCACAAACATGATGAAAGATTGCAAAATTGTACTTCTTTTGCTGTATTAAATGTACCTGGAAAGAGTTGCAGGTGCAAGTTTTGTGGAGATGTAGCTTTATTTTTCTTGTGTCTGGTCTACTGTCTGTCCCTTAAAGCCTGTTGAGGATGGCAGTGCCAGAGTAATAAGGGGAGAAGGTGTCAGAGACAGGTTAACGGTGGGATCGGTCAATGCCAGCAACCTTGTGCCTCTCAAATCCCCCTATCTCGTGTCACTGGCAGGCCAAGAGAGAGAGAGAGTAAGAGCGAGAGCGAGAGAGAGAGAGAGCGCGAGTCAGGGTGGTACACGGGGGGTGAAGCTTGGAAGGGTTTTATCGGGTCTAATTACTCCCGATAGCTGTAATTTACAGGTTGGCAGCAGGGGGAAATCGGCAAGATTCACACTTCTGCGGGTCAGCATCTGTCGCCATTACGGCACTACTCTCGTCGACGGCCGGTCAGCGAGCCGGAGGAACAGTAAACAACAAACCGCGTGTGACAGATTAGCGGCGCAGGCTAAAGGACCTTCCACTGACACATCATTTCTCTCACTCCGCGAGTTTGTTTCGCGGCAGCTGTCACCAATAAAACAGAGAGACAGGAGAGAAGGGGGGAGAGATGGGGGAGGTTGGCTTTTGTTCCAGATCCAGGGAGGTGGGTGGCAGGAGAGGAAGGAGAGTGACCTGTTTAGCAGTCTGGCATGAGCATGTACGGGAATATTCATACAGGAAAACGAGGCACCATTATGTCAAAAGGAAATTTTTTTGCTGACTTTCTCATAATGATCTACTTTCTTTTTTTAGGGGTTGTTACAAATTGCTACAAGTTCCATTTGTGCACAGCGTGTGTGGTATAATATATAAAAGAAGTGAGCTTGAGCATTTGCTCTGGTTATGTGAACTTGCCTCATCTTGCAATGCTCCACCTGGCCAAGTTTTATCCATTAAAATGTAGAAAATCGTACAGCAAGCCACATTTAGTGCCAAGTATACTGGTTCGCCCCACTGCAGTCCACTCCCTTTTCCGGCCCTGATCCACATTCTCTCCATTAGCCTCATTGATGGATTCTGGCAAGGAAACTTTTCCTTGAGCTCCCCTTGAAGGACGTTCTGTTGTCCTGCTGGGCGTGTACTACCACCCTCAAACCACAACGGACTATACATCATCATCATCATCATCATCACCTTGATTCAGAATAGAGAGGCTTGTTTATTGAACTTTAGAGTCACCTGTTGATTCTAAATGTGGTCCACAAAGACGTGTTGGGTGCCACCAATCCTCTATTAAAAAAAAAAAAAAAAAAAAAAAAAAAATGGAATATGGGAATCTGGATCTAGTTCTAAACATCTATTCTAATTAGACTTTACATGTTTCAGCAGATGTAACCAATGGAAAATGCATCAACAAAACTTGTCAAGGACACTCTCCGGGCCTGAATTTTCACAGCTGCAACAATTTGGCTCTGCTTATTGGTGGGTTCACACAGGCCGCTCCAAGTGCTGTCCAATCACCAAACCCATCCATTACACTGTCCGGCTGTGGGCAGAGCCCGGTGAGGACCTGTCCTCTTTAATATCTAACAGCAGAGTAGTGGCTCCCTGTGCCAGCCTCCAGAGTCCCACTGTTCCCACAAGTGCCATATGGGCGGCCCGGCCTTATTGCATTAGCACAGGCGAGACAAGGGTGAGAGCAGGCCTAAGACCTGGTCCTCCCGGCTCTCCCCTAGCACTGCCACAGGGCATGCCCTGCCCACCACCAGCTGCCAGGACCAGGCAGAGAGACAGCCACAGTTCACTATCCGACAGAGGAATAGTCAGGAACCCTTTACAACTTTGCTCTTTTCTTGGACCGTTTTCTGAGGACGGAAAAAACAGTGTTTTATTGATGTTAATATAAAGGATACAACCATTTACATGTATTCATCTGCTTCAATGAAATTTCTGTCAGTAATTACTCACCCTCATGTCAGTCCAAATCCACAAGACATTGGTTTATCTTCGGAACACAAATTAAGACATTTTCGATGAAATCCGAGAGGATAGTCAAAGTGACTGCAGTGGTTCAACCTTAATGTTTTGAAGCGATGAGAATACTTTTTGTGCGCAAAAACAAAACAAAAATAACGACTTTATGCAACAATTTCTTCTCTACCCTGTCAGTCTCCTACGCAGTTGACGCAGCTGAAGCATTTCCGTGATTACGTCCAAATGCCGGCTCAGTATTGACGTGAGCACGACAACGCATGCGTGTGATGCTGACAAAGGAGCCGGGCAGTACAGAGTTAGCATTCTGATGTAAAACATGGAAGCTCTGCAATGTGTCTTCAATGTAAACTGCGTAGGAGAATGACATGGTAGAGAGGAAATTGTTGAATAAAGTCATTATTTTTGTTTTGTTTTTGCGCACAAAAAGTATTCTCTTGCTTCATAACATTAAGGTTGAACCACTGTAGTCACGTTGACTATTTTAACGATGTCTTTATTACTTTCCTGGACCTTGAATGTAGTAATTTCGTTGCTTTCTATTGGAGATAAAAAAACCTCTCAGATTTCATTAAAAATATCTTAATTTGTGTTCTGAAGATGAACGAAGGTCCTATGGGTTTGGAACGACATAAGGGTGAGTACTTAATGACAGAAATTTCATTTTGGGGTGAACTAACCCTTTAAACTTTTATCCAAAAGAAAGAAACGAGGAGAGAAGTGCTGATATACAAAGTTCCAAAACTGCTAGAACAGAGTTTCACATCGGGGTAAAACAATATACAATACAAAACAGTATAAATGGCATTATAGAGCAGTGCCCGTAAATAACATTATTTGTGCATAGCAGCCAGGGATGTTACTACACAAAAGAGTGAAGGTGAGGTCAATAAATTATATAATTTGTTCATAAGTCAATGTGCCCTGTTCGCTATAAATAGGCCCTTGATTGTACTATATTCAGCATCCCCATGCCGGCAAGTCTTAGAAAGAAAAAAAAAAAAAAACCAAGCACTTACAGTCCCCAAAGTAAAGATTGCTTGCCACTGGAGATATCTGAACAGGTCTTCCACCTGGACTGGGGACAGAAGAAGGGAGAGAGTTCAGATGTTCAGATGTTCTGAGGATCGCATGGGAATGTCAGACTGTGTTTCAGCCTGTACCTGCCACAGGACCTGAGGCCTGTTTTAATTAATCATAAAGGGCTATGAATTATTAATCTATTATCACTGCGCATACATGTGATCATTCATTTGTCTCTTCTGCTGTTTTTAGCACCCTTAAGTCCCTGTTTCTGTTAATATGCCGCAATTCTGAGGAGAACTAAGGGTAGCTTAACCTGACGGCACAATTTAATACAGTACAAAACTACTTAGATGTTCTTATTTCACAAACTCTCCAGTGAGAGTGTATACAAACAGAACAAACAGGTCAACTCTTCGCTGTTGGAAGTAGGTGAAGCGCGGAGACTCCCAATAAACCCAAATATTACATTTGAAAACATTTACATTTGCACAGTACTTACATTTGCAATGATAAGCAATCACACGTAGCACTCCCGGAAAAACTTGTTTTCTCGAAAAGTTTGCAACGCTCAATGACATATTTAAGCAAGGACTCTTCAAGCAGCGCCCGGGGTGTTTTTGTGCCACACTGATCAGACATCATTGAGCTCTCATTGAGGAGAGATTTGGCTTTGGCCTGACTGTGTGGCCTGTGATGACTGACAGTAGGAAGGAAGGTTTCTCCTACCCACGGGCGCCCCATCGAAGCTTCAGCTCAGGAGGACACAACAGATCTGAGCGAGAGCAACACCTGTCAGGTAAGCCTTCGCAGTTGACGGCACATGAGGTATGCAAAGCCCTCTGCTCTGACGGCTAATCTCCGGTGAGCCATCGTGCGGGGCACCGCAGGCCTCCACAAGGAGCCACCGGGGGCCAGAGCGCAGCAAACTTGCCTCTTCTGCGTCAGACAGCGCTCGTATCCTCCCACCAGAGCGGCAAGAGGCAGAGGGAAAGAGAGAGAGGGAGGCACTGATGTGCTCTAAATACATTTCATTATCATCATTATGATTATATCACTGAATGTGTGTTTTTTGTAATGCGCCGCAGCACGTCTCCCCAGGGTGCTGTCTGCACAGCTGAATAATTAAAACAAGTATGATGAACCATCCGTCACAGTTTCCCATAAGAGTTCGGGCAGGATATGTGCAAATGGCTCAGTTGAGAAGAGGTCTGCAATTGAAACAATAAAAATGCTCAGGTTAGTATCTGCTAATGCAGCTCTGATTGCAAATAATTCAGTACAAGCAGCAAAACAAAACGATGATGCAAGCACACTGTTGCAATGTATACTCAGTGTTAATACATCGATCATCATATTATTTAAGAAAATTATCCTAAATAAGGAAAAAAAAATACAGTTTTCATTATAAAATTATATTAAAATAACATTATTATTAATTATCAGGGCCTCTATGTGCATACTAAAACTAACTTAAATTAACAAATACTGTCATAAATATAATACAAATCATATTTGTAAACTCTACTCATATTACAGCAACTTACCAAGTACATTTTGGAGAAAGCAAATCTCCCACTGTTTGCAAAGACAAAACAGCACATCCAATCAGCCAGGAACAAACAAGATGAGACACATTGTGTTCTGATACGCCGAGCAACCCTGTAGGACTAGACCTGCTTAAATGCGTAAAGTGAATCTAAGAGACAAGTACGGATGAATGTTTAATCCAACAATCCCACAAACCGGTGTCAAAACCCCTGTGTCAAAACCCAGAAAATTATGCACAGCAGGTCACTGAAATATTCATACTATACATGCTTCATTAAGACTGAAATACACAAAGGCCTCGCATTCAAATTATTATTGAGACAAATGACAGATAGATGGAGGGAAGAGTAAAATGTTAGTGCCACAATTACATGTTTGTTTCATAGATTTGTACCGATTTGTTTTATTACAGAGGAAACCTTCACATTGCTAAATACTTTTGACAACTCAGTTTCTTTGCGTCTTGTGAGTGGAGTCTTTGCCAAAGACTGCAATTCAGAAAGGAAAGAGGACACACTGCTCCTTTTCAACCCTTTCCAGGTGGGAATACTAGACAGATCAAAGCTTGTGGCTGTTAATTACACATATCCTGCAACTTGGTCACACAGTTAGGGCTCCTGACCGTTCTCATATGCTCCCAACCAATTAATGATCTTTCTCCTGTCTCTCTGACATCAGATGAATAGTGTCTGAGTTTTCAGCTGATGGATTATGTCAGCGTATCAAATGACAAATGCTTCACAATTTAGAATGACATCTGTAATTTAAACACTTAGCACAGCTGAGACTGGCTCTCTGCCCAATATTAAGAATATTAAAAAACATTAAGTTGATGATATATTGTGTGTAGAGATACCTACAATATATGACTCAAAAACAGGTTTGTTGAGGATAAGAGGGGTGTTGTAACACTTTTTTTTAACACCTGTACCTCAAACTTTGATTTAAAAATTCTCATATTTATCTGCTATAAATTATAGCATTTTGGAATGATCATTTCATATCATTACCATCACCACTACCCTCCCTCATTTAATTTTATTTAAAAATGGTAAATATATAGCACACATTGTGGTAATGTGGTAAAATACAGGATATATTAATAATAAAGCAACTAAAATTGGATACAAGATTATATACATAAAATATAGCCCAACATCTCTAAAACATATTGTGAGATTTGCTGTGGCAAATGTAGTGCAATCTTTGTGTGTCCGGCAGAGACACAAAGTGAAAAAGATCACCCACCTTGTCTGATTTGTCATGACGTTTCTAGATTTTTTTTAAATCATGTAGATTAAAAAGCTTGTGTGGATGTTATATATCAAAATTAAACAAAGAAACAAACAAAAATTCTAATGGTGTTTCAACTCCTCAGTCAATATTGCATCTTTCCCACAGAGTGAACACAGATATCTACTGACTGACACTTAATGGTGCATTTAGTAATTTAGTAATTATCTTCACTAATATATAGTAATTAATTATTATTATTATTTAAACAAACAACCACCAATTGTTTAAAGAGTGACTATTGTCAATCTGGCAACCCAACCCTTGCCGCGCTCGTGAAATCCCTCCTCCTCCGGCACCGTAACTTCCTGGAGACGGGCTTTATATTTATACAGAAAAATGGCGGCTTTAGGCTCAAATAGTACCTCTGAGCAAACAGACACCGCGTCTGAAGCCCAGTCGTCACGGGACAATGATTTTTGGGCTGGACAGGGTCCTGTGGTGCTGCGTGATCCAGCGATTAAATTGCTGAGTCCAGTTAGCGGTCTGGAGCCCCTGTCGTGGGCAGAGGATCACAGACTGGCGGCCTCCAGCACTAACAGCGTGTCTCTCCTGGAACTGGTGTGTGACATACACAGTCTCAGTCAAAATATGGTGCTGCATCGCACTCACATCCCCGTGCCGGACACCGCTTGTGAACTCAAGGTAACTACTGTGCGCGCGCGTTCTCGTTGCTTTATGGTACCAACTGACGTGCACTGTTGCAACCATGTTGCCAAGCCTAAGCCATGTTTTGACGTGACATGACATCTCAAAATGTGCAAAATAAGCGTTAATCGTCTGTGAGGAATTATCCACTTTAATCCCTAATTTTCCCAGCACAAACGGCATGCCTTTCTGATTATAATTGTAACAAGTGGGGAACTAATGAAAAACTGCTCAGATGCGCAGTTAGACGCAAAATATGCAAACATTAAATAGCATAATTTACATTTTTTTCAGTCAATTGTGGGGAGTGATAATCCAAGAATAAACGCATATTTTTTTTTAACTTCTCATTTTAATTTAATGTAACATTACTGGAAATATGCTATTTTATCATGTTAGTCAATTAGGATTTTTTTTTTGTTCAAAACAGGGCTATGTGTCAGTTATGATTACTGACAAATTTATGTGTCCTGTGATCAAGATTTATGAGACAGAGCTATCTTAATTAATAATACACTTTTTAAATATTATATGTACCAAGTATGGTAGTTGAATCTGTATTATGACATGTATTTTAAATGCTTATTTTTATGGAGCTTTGACAAGGACAAACTGGAATTAAACAGCTCTGGTCATGTGACTATTTATACCAGAATGTAAAAATGTTCACATGAAGTAAAGACAGTCTGCGCCTTTTAGTCATTCATTTATAGCTCACCATTCTGTGTAAATACATCAACAACTCTCTTTAGAGTAAGTTTTTTTTTGTTAACCCCAGTTTGTTTACAAATGTTACTGTTTGGATTATCCCACAAATAACATTTGTGACCAAAATGTACCAAAAGAGTTGATGTATTTTACACTGTTTTGAACTATATGTGAAAATGAGACTTGATTTCATGTGACCATTTTTACTAATCATATGAACAGATTTTAATCCCTCCCTGACTCTATATAAATAAAAGACTTTCTAAAATGACATTTTCAAAATTTCTTATTATGAAGCAAGAAATATTTGTTGTACACAATTCATTTAATGCCTTCTTTATATTTTGTTACAGGTGGGCCCAGAAAAGGAGGTGCAGACTGTTAAAGATAACTTTGCAAAGAGTAAAGATCCAGTTATAGGCCAAATGATAATGGCAGACCGAGTCATCAATCCTCAAAGTGGACGTCTCCATGGTGTGAAGTACACCAGCTGGTCACCATTAGGTTGCGACAAACACGGCCGCTGTCTTCTTGCTTTCTTAACACTGGACAATCGTCTCACAATCCACAGCAGTCTTTTGCGTTTGCAGTGGATGCCTCTCATGGACCTTACAGAACTTTATGGGGAAATGTTAAAATCCAGGAACTACTCTGCTCAGAACGACGGCTCGCCTCCGAGCTCCATCAAAGACTTGGATGAACTGCAACGGCGGTATCGCATGCAGACGCCAATGCGCATGGAGTGGTCTAGTCTGTGCAATATGCAACAAGTTCAGACCGATAATGCATGTAAAGATGTCAGCACAGTACTTTTGGCTGTACTTATGGAGAATGGAGATGTGGTGGTGTGGCAGTTTAGCCTGCCCCTACAGGGAAAGGATTCGGTGGTGTCTTGCAACACCATCAAATCTGGAGTGTCGTCACCAAGCGTGCTTACCTGGTGGGAATATGAGCATAGTGGGCGGAAGATGAGCGGACTGATCATCGGCAGCTCAGTTGGACCTGTAAAGATCCTTCCAGTCAACCTCAAGGCAGTGAAGGGTTACTTCACCCTCAGGCAACCTGTGGTTTTGTGGCAGGATAGGGACCAGATACCCGTCCACAACATCAAATGCATTACACTCTTCCATCCGCACCAGAAATGCAACTGCAGCCTAGTAGTTGCTGCACGAGGTTCTTATGTATTCTGGTGCTTGTTGCTGATCTCCAAAGCTGGTCTCAACGTTCACAATTCCCATGTCACAGGTCTTCACTCCACCTCTATCATATCCATGACAGTCAGTCATAACAACGGGACCATTTTCACCTGTTCACTAGATGGTAAGGTAAAGAAGCTCACGGCTGTTTTCACAGATGTTGCTGTTGAGTTTAAACAAGAGGAGGTTGTTCTGCCAGAGGGAGTTGCAGGTCGACGAATACATGGCATATCCGTCAGTCCAAACGGTGCCTACTTGTCTCTCATCTCGAATGAGGGCATGATCAATGGGCTCCACCCCGTCAATCGGACATACCAGGTGCAGTTTATCACCCTTAAGACTCCAGATGAAGCGGCTACTGAGCTGCTCGAGTCTCAGATGCACAATCTCTTCAGAAAGACTGATTTGCTGGACTTGCTGCGATGGCGGATACTGAAAGACAAAAGCATCCCTTCGGTCCTCCAGAACAATCTAGACGAGAAGCTTCAAACCTCAGGGTCCACCTACTTATGGCGTTTTAAGCTTTTCCTTCTCAGAGCGCTCTACAAGTCCATGCAGAAAACCCCTTCGGAGGCCCTGTGGCGGCCGACCTATAGAGATGGTAAAGTGTTTGTTGTGGATGAGGAGGCGGGTGGAGGTGATGAAGGCGAGATGGCGGAGATCTCTGCTCTAGAGGAGCTCAGGCAGGGGGATGCCGAAAGGCAGTCCAGTGAGGAACAAATGAGGGAGATCGGCAGCAGGATGGAAGAGGTGGAGTCCCAACTGATTCGCGAGAACATGAAGAAGGTGCTGGGTGAGGTATACCTGCACACCTGCGTCACTCAGAACACATGTATACCTACCAAAGGTGTGTGTGACTTCCTCACAAATGATCCTGCTAATGAAGACCGGGCGGCCAAGGTGAGCCCCCTTCTCACTGCGACTATATACCGATCAAACGTTTGGAAGAATTAAGATTTTTAAATATTTTTTTGAAATAAGTCTCTTATATGCTCACCAACACTCAAAAAATTATATGTTGGATTTAGTTAACTTTTTTTATGTCAACAGGTTCCACTTATCTGGGTTATGTTGCATTTAATTAACATTATTTATTTCAGTAAACTTAAGTTTATTACATAAGGTTGATTTAATACCATTTGGTTGAATCAGGTTAACATTCTTAATTTTGTTCAAAACTATTAAGTTTAATTATCCTTCTATTATTATTTTACAACTTTTACAAATGTTATCTAACAAGAATAGTTTATACAAAATCTTTACTCTGTAAAGACTTTTATTATTAGGTGTTAGCCAGAAGACGGTTTTGTTACATCCATGGCCTACCCAAAGTAGTTTATTTTTTTATTATTATTATTATTATTAAATCAACTTTAATTCTTATTAGCAGGTCCTCAACCCAAGCACATGCTTTACACTTCACCACAATAGTAACCCCCAAAAACACTAACATACCAGAACCTCTTTTAAATACCAACATAAAAGAACATTAAACATTCACAATTCTCCCAATTTTATCATCCTGATATAAAAAAATGCATGAAATAACATTTTATTTCAAGATTTACCCTCCCTATCCAGCCCTGTGCAAAGTATGATGGGAAGGGGAAATCCTGTTTCTAGTTTCTATAATGCTATTTTGACACAACTAAAATCATTTATGTACTCTCAACTCAAATGGATTAAGTAAACTGGTTGAAAAGAATAGGATTAACTTCATTTACTTAAGTAAATTAAACAAACATCAAATGTTATTTTTGGCCTACTTAACGGAAACATTTTCTTTCAAAATAAAAATGTTGAGTTGAGCCAAAACACAACTGTTTCAAGTCAGTTTAACACAATCCAAATGTTTGAATGAGAAACCTAATACAATGGCGTTAAATGAAAATAAATGTTTTAAAAACTGAACAGTATCGTAAAATCCTTTTTTGAGTGAAGGCTGCATTTATTTGATCAAAAAACAGTAATATTGTGAAATGTTATTACAATCTAAAATAACTGTTTTCAATTCTAATACATTTTTTAAAATGTAATTGATTATTGTGATGGCAAAGCTGAAATCATTACTTCAGTCTTCACTGTATTTTTGTATTGTAATGTACTGTATCACAGTAGTTTTGATCAAATAAATTCACTCCTGGTGAGCATAAGAGACTTCTTTCAAAAACATAAAAAAATCTATTTTATTTCAAACTTTTGAAAGCATTTGCATTTTAAGATCATGAAAGTGGATGATCAAGGAATAAAAATGTGGGCGTTATTGTGCTTGTGTTGATTGGCAAATAAAAAAAATTCATGCAATGAATGAACTCTTTTAGAAATATACCTTAAATGTCAATTTTTTTTTCTTTTTTCTATTTGATGTGTGACCTTCACAGGTGCTGATAGGTCATATCATGAATAAGATGAACAAACAGACATTTCCTGAGCATTGCAGCCTCTGTAAAGAAGTTCTTCCTTTCACGGACTGCAAACAGGCAGAGTGTAAGAATGGGCACAGATGGCTAAGGTGCGTAACCATAAATATGTTGTGATATATCATAAAATTCTAATATATATAATTAAAAGTATGAATAATAAATATAATGAAAAGTACTAAATGATTCATGGGACAGAGTGTTAAATGAAATTGTTACTGTAATAAAAAATCTATTTTCATAAGCTCTGTCATACATTAACTTGCAATGTAATCTGGAATGCTGTATTTTGCTTATTTTGGCATACAAATATAATAATTTTATTTTATAGCTGGTTTAATAACACAAGCTATATTTTGCAGTGCTAAGTGAAGTGACACTGTTCTTGGCTCAAGTCCGACACATACTGCAAATTTGGATGAACGGATTAGTTTTTGATAATTTGTGTAATTTTAGGTATTATTCATATTCCACACTTAATCCTTATGAATACCAGAATGTAAAGCCCAAACAAGAGCCTAGCAGACTACAATTAGTTTGTAGGTCCAGATAAATGTGCCATGAACAGACATGAAAAGGGAGGAAATTTCACCTGTGGTATACAATCGCCTTTTCTGCTTTGGACTATATGTAGTTGTTGAATAGGTTTTGAGTAGATTTGACCCACTTTCAAGCCCCTTGTGTAACATTTCATCCATCGGCCTGACTGAAAGGAGATTACTGCCCCTAATGGTGTATCAGGGAAATAGTTGCTTCATTGCTGTCATTCTGATCTCTGCCAAGTACTGATCTAAACCTTCCCCTGCTGTTTCTGTTCATGTGTCTGTCTCTTTCCTTATTTCTTTCTCTTTCCTTCTTCCTCCCTAAGGTGTGCGCTGTCATATCAGGCCTGTCAGGGTGTGACATACCGCCGCTGTCTATTGCAGGACAGTATTGCCTCAGTAGCAGAGCCCGAGGGTGAGCCATAATGCTGTATCATATCTCCATTCAGAACCACATAGCAGCACACACTTAGAATTTATGTAATGCAGCAGGAACCTTGCACACACACAAAACAAAAACTCTGCTGCCCCACAGCAGTGCAAGCTTAGGATGTCAAATGTACTGGTACCAAGTTGATATTAAAATGATATATTAATAGTATGTCGTCTTTTTTTCACTTGTACCAACTCAATTCTGACTGGCAGGCGGCCGGTTTCAAATATTCACATGCACTTTTTGGTCAAAAGGCCCATTTTGGTGAGGCATTAAAGGATTAGTTCATTTCAGAATTAAAATTTCCTGATAATTTACTCACCCCTATGTCATCCAAGATGTTTATGTCTTTCTTTCTTCATTTGAAAAGAAATTAAGGTTTTTGAAGAAAAGATTCCAGGATTTTTCTCCACATAGTAGACTTCCTCAGAGTACAACGGGTTGAAGGTCCAAACTGCAATTTCAAAGGGCTCTACATGATCCCAGCCAAGGAATAAGGGTCTTGTTTAGCAAAATGATCGGTCATTTTCTAAAAAAATGTAAATTTATATCATTTTTAACCACAAATGCTCATCTTCCACTAGCTCTGCGATGTGCCACACATTACGTAATCACGTTGAAAAGGTCACACGTGACGTAGGCGGAAGTACCGATCCAGTGTCTACAAAGCGAACATGCAAAGAATAAGTAACAGCCTTTAGAAAAAAGGGTAAAAAAAAAAAAAAAGATGTCGGACGATTTTGAAGTTGGAGGAGAAAATGTGATGGAGTTTTTTGCCCTACCGCGGTACTTCCGCCTACATCACGCGTGACCTTTCCAACGTGATTACGGAATGCATGGCACATCGCAGAGCAGTGCAAGATGAGCATTTGTGGTTAAAAAGTATATAAATTAATTATTTTAGAAAATGGCAGATCGTTTCGCTAGATAAGAACCTTATTCGTTGGCTGGGAACATGTAGAGCCCTTTGAATCTGCACTGAAACTGCAATTTGGACCTTCAACCTATTGAACCCTGGTGAAGTCCACTATATGGAGAAAAATCCTGGAATGTTTTCCTCAAAAACCTTAATTTCTTTTTGACTGAAGAAAGAAAGACCTGAACATCTTGGATGACATGGGGGTGAGTAAATTATCAGGAAATTTTAATTCTGAAGTGAACTAATCCTTTAATGTAAAAAAAAAAAAAAAAGAAGAAGAAAAAGAATGTAAACAGGCTAGACAAATATGTCATTTATGCATTTGGCCTTGTTTAAATACAGCATATCGTATTTAATATTGTACTTTAATCCTGTTGTTAATACTGATCAGATAACAATATGAAGAAAAAAATCTATTACTTTTTACTTGGAAAAATTAAGTTAAGAAATACTTGAATGCAACATGTCATTGTTTTAATTTGTCAATATTTATATTTGGCTTTTTTAAATGAATGATGCATAGTTGTTTTTGCTGTGTGTTTTTTTTTTTTTTTTTTTTTTTTTTCTCCACTGTTATTTGTATCGATTACTGGCATTTTGCTAGCATGAAAAGTTGACAATCCTGTTGCATTATAACATTTGCCAAATGCATTATATGAACAAATGTAGAAAACCACCTTAATTTGACATATATGTAAATGATTATGCTTAACAGAAAAATTCTCGCCTTTTCAGATTCAGACTGGATCAAGAAAATCCTCCAAGGTCCCTGCATCTTTTGTGACTCCCCTCTCTACTAAAGATGACAATCTCCACAGCTGAGTACTGGATTCCTCAAGTGGCCTACATCCCACATAAATGTCTAAAATGCCTTTTATTACTTGAAAGAGAAAGTCTATAAAGTATTCACTAATTATTTTGTAATATAAGACATTTGGAAGATTTTTTTTTATTTTTTTTTTTTATTAACAGATCTTTATTTTAAAGCCAAGCTTTAGCTAAAAAGAGATGTAATTTTTCATTTTCATAAAAACTGTGACTATATGTGTTAATAAATTATTCTATTGTATATATTTGATGAATATTTTTAATTTGTTAATGTTATGCTGCCATGACATTCTACTTTTGCATTAAAAATGCACGCTCTTCCTGTGGCTGATTTTAATTGGTTTAAATAAATCCATTTCCTAATTGGCTTTGGGAACATTTCTATGTATCCACAAACTCCCCCATCTCCAAATAATGACTTTTCCTTGGCCTGAAGGAAGAGAAAACGACTGTACAAGGAAATGAAAAACAGGGAGACAGATAGAAAACTGTTTTAAAACCGATCCAGCCCCTCCAAAGGGCCGTACTCTAATGAGATACAACTGTAATGAGGAATGGATCCCAGCCACATATGTGATACCCATTTTAATTAAGATAGCGAGCTTGAGTGCATATTGTTAAATATAGTTAGCCCCCCTTTTTTTGTGGGTCGCAGGGAAGACACATGCAGGCCATGTACCCTGACATCCCATGTTGCTAACCCCAACATTGCTAACATAAGGGTCAATGGAGATCAAAGATGGACTCAGGCTGGTTGGACCCTCAGAATGCTCTCTACCATGTCCGTTCTTATCGCGGTACATCTTGTCGCCTTGCCCTGCGCTCTCTCTAGTATCACTGAAGATGATAGCTCGCCTCGGGGCTAGTCGGCAGCCCTGTCTTAGGTTTCGGATGGTATCCCGAGATAAAGATGGCCTGATAATTACAATTCGACTCCCTATCTTTCATTCAGCATCACTGAAAGCATTCAGTACTGTCAGAGGGCTTAAAACTAAAGTAATCAAGGTGTTTGTTTATTTCTAGATTTTATTATTCATAAAGAGGGCCGCCTTCATTACGATGCGTTCTGAAATGTTGCCATATCATTACAATTGGTAATGCAGCATGTAAGGGGTGTTTGATTATGAGGTAATAACGTGCATTATGTATTAATCAAAGAGCGACTAGAACACAAAGGCAGTGCTCAGAACCTCAAATGCCGTCTGCTGCATGTCACAGCAAATTTGTTCACTGACATATTGCGATAAGCATCTAATAACATGAATTTGAAAGCTGTTTTTAAATGATGTACTAGGACGACGCTTTAAAAGAAAATGAAAAGATATTTGGATTTCAATTGTACACATAATATACAGTGCATATTAATAGCCGCAGGTGCTAAATGTCACAGATTAGATTATAACTGCAAATGTGATTGAAATTCCAACTTTTTTTTCCCCTGCCGTGTATTTTCTTTCCTAGTTATTAGATTGTCAAATGGATCTTGGCCTTTTGGTTTGAGTGCTAGCTTTGTTGATAGGTGGAGACTTCTCCTGTTGAAGAGGTTAGCTCTGTTTGGCAGAACCTCCTACTTCTTTAATATAACGATCTGTCAAAATACATTTCGACAATAATTACGGCCCCCTCCTCTTTCCTCTTTGTGTGTGCTCTTTCAAGACTTCAAAAGGAGGTTTCGTTCTTTTCTCTGTATGAAATATTCATAACTTCTGTGTTCGTGGCTTTGTGCTTTAAACAGATAACAGACAGATTTTTATATTATTTAATCTCATTTTCTTTTGTTAGTTAACATATTTTGATATACATCACCTTTCGTTAAATGCCTAATTTGTTAAGCCCAAACAAAACGCTAAGAAGTCATTCGCTCTTCTTGCACTGAAGCTTTTCTTTTTGTGCTACAATTTTTCAGTTTTATTTATTGACCTTTATTTATATCCTGTTTTTTAGAACCAAAAAGCGTGTAAATTTGATGTGTTACAAAAGTCACTCTGTGATTAATGTACAGTATAGTTATAAACTAGATTTTTAATTTCTCTTACATACATATAAAGACTTTTGAAATACATTTAAGTGTTTTTTCTACATTTTTTCAGCATATTTGATGATAATTAGATGTTATCTGTTCAACTATCTATAGTTTTACAGAAAATATCAATGTTGCATAACTACTGTACTGTACTGCATTTTCTCATTATGACCTTTTTATAGGTCAATTATATTGGTATCAATTATATTTATTCATTTATTTAGAAATGATTATTTGCATTTATGCATAACAGTTGTGATTTATCTTTCTACATTTTTTGACATTTTATGCTTTTAGTAATAATCACTCCATTTTAGTTTGTAGGAGTTACAAGTGAATAAATACATAAATTACTTGAAATATTACTTTAAGGAGAAATCATTTTTAAGTAAAACTAGCTTCTGGACCATGACAATTTTAATTTTTCTTTCTTTCAAAAAAGCCAAAGGCTGTTAGAACATAATTCATAAAACAAACCATTAAATATGTTTAAAATAATGTATATATAGTACAGTATAATTGCTTATTTAGGTCTGAATAGGCCCCAAAATTATTTGTGTTCATGTAGTCCTCTTAACAATTTTATTCAACAATTGCATTCATTAGTTTTCTGACACCAAAAAGAAGTTTCACAATATAATCTGCATGAAAATATGCATATACATGTATATGTATGTGTGATTATGAGTCATATAGAAGAAAAAGAAAATAGCTTCTAAAAGCGGTAGATTTTCTGATGTGGCTTCACTCCGTAGTGTATATACATCAATTTTCCCGTCTGAATACATTTCATCTCAAGTATGCTTTGTAGAAGTGTTCCCTCAGACTTCAGTAATTCATCAGTAATTAAGTCTGTCTGGGGGCTGTCTAGGGACCCCTGGTTTTTCCTGCAGACTCTGAAATCAGGCTGTTAACACGGCCCTTTAACGGGTACATGGACCCGCTGGGATGGAGTCAGTGACCCGTGACTGGCTGATATGAGTGTATGAGGGAGTGTGAGATGTCAATAGTCAGTCTTTCTGCTTGTTCTGCGGTGTGGAGCAGCTCAGGTGGAACTAATGCAGAACCTCACGAAGGCCGTGACCAGAGCTCTGCTTTACTGCAACATTAATTAAAGTCATTCGCTACACACTGAACACACAACCACGGACAAGAGGAAATGTCATGGGGATTGTGTGTGTGTGTGTGTGTGTGTGTGTGTCTATATATTTATGTCCCTATATATTTATGTATATTTAAAGGATCAAAGGTGCTAGATTGGTAAACAGATTTACAAATATGCAAGAAAAAAAGTTCACTTAAATCTTCTGAATTTTACGTTGGCAACTCATGCCAGAAATGAAAACAGACAATAACAGCACAGTAGGAAATGTTTTAGCGCTTGCATCATGCACCTGCACAGCAGCTCTACACTGAAACTAATATAATAGTTTCAATCTACGTAGATGATTCTGTTAAATCCAATGATCATTCAAAAAATTATCAAATTTAGAAATGTCTAATAATAATCATCATCCAGTGGCAAAGCCACATCTGATCCTGAGTATGGGTGTTATATGTCAGACTCAAAAGGCTTACATAAAAAGAGCTCTGTTTTATTGAATAAAAGCCATGAAAGAACAGCCATTGGGCGTTTGCATTTCACACCATTTCAGCAGCGCACTTCCCCTCTGAAGATTCTCCCACTCTTTCCGAATCCTTTCATGTTGGCTTTCACCACAGAGACACAAGGAAGCCCTCATTTTGAAGACTGCTTAAAAATACTGTACATCTCCCAAAGATCAGACAATGTCAAGATTAACCTGCACTGCACAGAAGTCCCAGAAATGGTCGAAATGAGCAATCAAAACGGCGGGAACTCAAGAGACTTAACGTGACATGACAATGGAAGCGGTTAGCAGTCAGTCATTCATATGTTTTCGTGTTTAATCTGACAGGAGGTGGAAGCAGCCAGTCCAAATCTACAGCATGAGCGGAGCGGAGACAGATGGGACCCAGTCAGGATACAAACTCACGCGGATGCATTCAACTCCAACTCCAAGCATATGTCATTAGGACAGTTTCCGCATAAATTACCTGAATTTTCAGCGACCTGCAGGTAGAGGATTAACACAGCCCTTTAGATGTGAGTTTAACATTGTATGCATCGTAAATGCCTTAAATATGGTAATATGTTAAAAGTTAATAACCATTCTTGAGAATAAAATGCATATCTCAGTGGTGTGTCTCTAAAGAGGCACAGCAGCAGCTCGAAGAAGTAACTTGTGACTGAACTGTAAATTCATTTGTCTCCACTTCATAAAGCTATGGTACAAAGCACTCGCTGCGAGGGTGGGTGTGTGTGTGTGTGTGTGTGCGTTTTGGTATATCCGCACTTGTAATTATTTCAGGGAAAGAGTATGAAGAATTTATAATGAGTATTTTTGTTTTTTAAAAAGAAATACCGGTAATAACTACTATGCAAAGCTATTGGAATGAATATTTATGACCTTTGCTATGAAATATTCATAAAGTCAGAGTAAAAAAAGAACACAAAGGGAGAAAATGGGGAAAACGATGCGTGAGTGAGAAAAGTCATGGGAAGGGAGCCATTGCCTGGAATTCACAGGAAGAGCGACCGACAAAACCTTTGGATCGTATATCTGACATTTATTAACAAAAGCGCCAGCAACATCCTCCTGGTTTTTTTAACCATCCATCCCCTTCATCCACGAGGTGATGCAAGTTTCTTTCGTTCACCCGATCCTCCCCTCTCTGTCGCTCTGGTTCTCTCACTCATCCCCAACCTCTCTCTCTCTTTCTCTTCGTTCCATCTACCCAAATTAAGAAATTAATGAGGGATAGATTCTTTACCGACTGCCCCTGCAATGTTTACCACTGATGAAATTATAATGCTGCCTCAGCTGTATAATTTATAAGCCAATTAGAGGAAGTGTTACTTGATTTGATGGGGAGCCGACACACAAAGTACATTTAACTAATAGAGAGCAAGAGAGTAGCGCGAGGAAAGAGATCCGGAGAGAGGGAGGGAGGACAGCTGAGGCTGACGAGTCCTTGCGCCACTCTAGGATTACGTGGCTAATTGCCCTGCTTTATCTGTCTGTCACGGATAGCCATGCATATTTCAGTGTTCCCAAAGACTTTGATTGTTTGCACTCGTGTTGGGCCTGTAACAAGCAGAGCAGTGGCCAACGTGGAGAGTAGTTAAAGACTGGCACCAGGAAGAGGTGGAAGAGGGAGGAGGGAAGCGAAGGGAAGAGTTCCAACTACAACTGACGGATGAATATTACTGGAGAGCGAACGAACGAGAGCACAATCAGAAAGTTAATGCAAACAGAAGAACAGTCCGGTGTAGTGTAATTACTGCAAAACTTAGGAGAAGCAGTTTGCTTTGTTGCCAATATGTGCTTTTGCTTGAAAAGTCTCATAGAGAGAAAAAAAAAGCTTAATCAGTGTTGTTGTCTTGTTTTCCAGTAAAAATTTCAAAACATCTTTATCAGATATGGACAGTAGTCAAGTATTTTTACTGTACTCAAGTACATTTTTCAAGCATCTTGGAAAACATTTACTTCATTACATTCCAAAGCATAATGTCGTACTTTTTACTGCACTACATTTCATAAATAAAAGTTGTTTTTTACCTTTAAATGATTAGTTCACTTTGAAATGAAAATTACCCCATGATTTACTCACCCTCAAGCCATCCTAGGTGTATATGACTTTCTTTTTTCAGACGAATACAATCGGAGTTACATTAATAATCATCCAGATGCTACTAAGCTTTATAATGGCAGTGAACAGGAAATGAGTATGAAGCTGAAGAAAGTGCATCCATCCATCATAAATGTACTCCACATGGCTCTGGGAGGTTAATAAAGGCCTTCTGAAGCAAAGCGATGCCTTTGTAAGAAAAATACCCATATTTAACACAATATAAAGTAAAATAATTAGCTTCTGCTAGACCACCTTCTGTATTCAACTTAAGAAGAAAGTGTAACGCCTCTTGCAGTTCAAAACATCCTACGTCTTCCGTATTCAACTTATGAAACAAGCATAACTGATTAAAAATGTAGTACTTTCTTGTACTCAATTAAAACTTTGACTTGCTTTTACTTACTGTGAGTAAAAGTAAGAAAGTACCAGATTTCTAATGTAATTAATTATTAAATGAAATTCAATATGAAATGTAATGCAGTAAAAAGTACAATATCATGCTTTGGAATGTTGTGAAGTAAAAGTTTGATAAAGTACAGACACTTGAAAAATGTACTTAAGCAAAGTAAAAATATTTCACTACTGTCCACCACTGATTTTTACTTGAGAAGCAAAATTGTGTAAGATTATCTTTTTTTCAGAAAATAAATCTTGAATTAAGTTTATTTTTGTGCTTTATTAACTTTAACTGAACTTAAACATTTTTATTAGTAAATTTATCTTGTTTTAAGTTTTTGATATTTTTATTGGAAAACTAGAATAAAACAATACAAGTATAATACGAAAGTAAAAATAAAATAAGAAAGAAAAACAATACTATTTTTTTTTTATTTATTTATTTTTTTACCAGTGCTTAGCCAACCGAGTCACCCACTGTTGAATCAATAGATGGGAATAGTAAAAAGACAAGTTCATGGAACATGGAACCCTAACCCTAACCCTAACCCCTACTCCTAAACAATCTTTTGCTGTTACACATCATGAATATTAAAATACACATTTTCCATGGCTGGAGTTTAGATGCTACACATACATCAAAATCATGAGCACTGAGCAAGACTGGAGGTTTCCAATGACAGAACAAAAAATACACAATGGAATATGTTATCTATACATGATGAAGATCAGACAGATCATCCTGCAAATGTTTTCTTAGCTCAGCCACCCTGCCGGAGCGCTTCAGAGAGCCCGCAGAACTCCAGAGGAGCGAGCAGAAGGACAGGCGTGCTGTTATCAGCCTCTGAAAACTGATCAGACATTTATGCAAAAGAGAGAAACTGGAGCGAAGGCATCCTCAATTATCTGATGAGGCAAGTTTATCTGAACGGCTCCCTTTTCTTTTCCTTTTTTTTCCCTGCGTGAGGATCAAATAGCAGCTCTTTACATAACAAAAGAGCTTCCTGCCTGACCTGCTTCGTTCAGCCTACTTTCTGATGCAGCTGGACTTTCTATAAGTAGGAGGACTTTTCTACTGTAAAATGCTGACTTATTCCAAAAAAGAGCGCTAACAGCGCTACTGAGATGCACAGATTATGCAAACTATTCCTGTTTGTGCCATTAAAACACATAAAATCCATCATCAACCACATACAGTTCTGTAAGAAGTTGAGAACACACCAAAATTATATTTTGCAAATATTTGTTTTGTCCATATTTTAGCAGCTTAACAGTATAGAAAGACTTCACCATCCCGTGTTTCAGACCTATAAGCTTTATTTTTTGGCTGACAACCAATATGCTGCTTCACCAAACATGTTACTAATTCATCTCTTTTAAAGCCTGTGTAACTGGATAGCTGTTAATTAATATAGCTGTCAGTTAAAGGTCTTCTGCTGGACCAGTGGTAACATTAGCTTGACCTGCTAGTCACACTAGGCCTCTATCTGCAGCTCAATTAAGCTAATGCTATGCAAAAAAGGTCTCCAGCCATTAGTTCTCACACCGGGGCCCATTAATAGCATAATTGGGCCATTCCAAAGGGCAATTAATATGGAAGCATGCTATGATCTCTTCCCCATCGGAAGCTTAAAACGCTCCTAATATGCGCAAATGCAGATTTGAGGGTCCGCGGGACGTTATGGTTCTAGATGCATCTCCCTCAAGAACATGGCTTCTCGCTGGCCTAGCAAGGTAAAGAACCCAAAAATGCACAAATAGGGAACTTAGGAACTAAATTTCTACAACTTTGATGTGTCACTGCACAAATGTTACTTGCATGTAAGAGTCAGTGTTGGGGAAAGTTACCTTTAAAAGTAATGCATTACAATATTGTGTTACTCCCTAACTAATTGCGTTACTTAGTTACTTTTTATGGAAAGTATTGTTACACATTACATTTGTGTTACTTTTTCTGGGCTGGGCTGTTTGTTTGTTTTTATAACAACAAAAAAGTTCTATTTTTGGTTTATGTAAAGGCCCTTTCACACCAACAGTGAAATGAATAAGCCTTAGGCTGAAGGAAATGCAAATTCACACCTGTACAGTAGAGGGCACAACTCAAACAAACCTTTCAGCTGTGCTGCCATTTTGGAATACAGAAGAATAGAATGCAAGAAAAGAAGTGAGTAAATGTATGCTCTCATTTAGTCTACAACTAGTCTAGAATAACCACACAACACCTCTGCACAGTCCTGATTTCGCTCAACATGGGGACAGGAGAGCTGTCAGTCAATAAATGTGAAAACAACTTGTGTTACTTATTTGAAAAAGTAACTCAGATATTTTGTTTTTAAATTTAAAAGTAACGTGTTACTAGTTACTTGAAAAAGGTAATCTGATTACGTAACTTGTATTACTTGTAATGCGTTACCCCTAACACTGGTAAAAGTAAAATTTAAATGAGTTAAATTAATTAATTATGGTCATTCAGATTTAATGATACAGTGTTTAATATAGATTTAAACTGAAAATGAAATCAAAATTGTTATAAAATAAATAAATAAAGAGCAAATCTTTATATTCCAATCAATTTCTAAAGCATAAAGTTTCTAAAGCATAAACCTCTACATTTAGTTCTCACTGAATATACTCAAATATGTCATATCACAGAAGCAAAATTGGTTGCAAAAGATGTTTCCTGTTGACTCTAAATAAATAATTTTATAGCGTGTCTGAAATTCCAAATAGGCCTAAAAAAGATATGAGATACTACACCAATGATCTAAACTGAAACAAACACCTCAGGACATCAAAATCACATTGTACTGATTAAACCTATAGATTTATCTGACTTCCTATCCAAGTTTTATTCCAGTGCAAATCAACCCACATACTGACTGACTGCTTTTCATCCCTCTTAGAGAAACCGCCTGTGTTTGTATGCGCATGCGTGTGTGTGTGTGCATGCGAAAAGCTCTGTGGGAATTTTAACAGTCGAGCCCCGCTAAATCTTCCTGTTTCTACAGCAGAACGTCGATAAAATAAATATCCTGTGTGTTACTTTTCTCTCCTCCAATGCCCACCCAAATGTCCTCAACCAGCAGGGCAGAGAATCTCACTCACACCTCAGGCAATCTTTAATATAATCCCTGTTTTTTTTTTTTTTTTTTGCCAGTAAATGGCCAAGATCTCAGGTGTGGCTTTTAAACAGGCAGAGAAAAACTAATGTTAACATATGCTGTGAGTGCCAATAGCTCAGGCTCCGGCATCGACCAGCACGCTGTGTGATTAGGGTAGTGAAGCTAAGCTGATCCCAGACACCGATCGATCTTGTACACTTTCAATATGGATGCAAGCCTGCTCACAGCGGCCACGTCTAGCTGCTTACATTGATTTTTTCCTCAATTATATAATGGTGGCTCTGTCCAGGATTTGAGCTAAATCACACATATTGAAGGGCTGGCATCTCTCAAAATTAAGCTTTTTTTTCCTCATATCTAATTGTATTTTATTGGCAATGTTTGGCAGTCTCTCTCACATGTGTGGTTGCTCTATTTAAGCTCCTGCCATCTGAAGCATCAGGGACAGATTTATTATTATGTATGTTTCTTGTGATTTTTTTAAGGACTTATGATATTAATAGACCACAACAATATAACCACTCACTTTTGTAGCAGCCATTGTTTCCAGAAGCATCTTACCCATTCTTTTTCTTCATAGGGATTTAAAAACTGTTCAATAATCAACCAGTTCTTAGAGAAATATTATACATTTTGACTTGAAGCAACAAGGTATTTGAAAAGTGGAAAAAGATAAAGACTTGTGATAGTCTTAAAAACATCAGTAAAAGAATAGAAGAAAACTACAAATAAATCAGTGATGTTTTGCATTATATGTTTTCCATCAAAAGTGTGTTTTTGAATTTATGGCATTATATTATAACTACACTGTAAAAAAGAATTGTTGGTTTAACTTAAAAAAGTAAGTTAGTTGCCTTGAAATTTTGAGTTCATTGAAATTAAAAATTTGAGGCAACTGGTTTAATCAACAGAAACGCAAAATATTATGTTATCTGAACAACATTAATTATTTAAGTTGATTTGACAAAAGAAAAAATGTTGTGATAACAAACCATGAAAATACTTTTTTACAGTGTACAGTCAAACCAAAATTTATTCAGAAAGACTGAACATTTCATTCATTAATACAGTTTATTCACTATAGTTTAAAAAATGGTAATAAAATATGACAAGAATTCAGAGTTAAACTGTGTCAGAAAAAATTAATCTTAATTATGTCAGATAACACCTAAGCAAAACATGGTCAGGTCAAAGTGTCTGAATAATTTTTGGTCACAATTTTTAATCAGTTTTACTGGTACTCCACTGTATGAAGAATTTTTGGGTATAATATGTCACAGTTTACTTTATTATGCTATCCTCTCTTACATAAATGAACTATAGTGTCCTGCAACCACTAGTAAAAATATATAAAAAATGTCTGAATAATTTTTGGTTTGACTGTATATATATATATATATATATATATATAATTTTTTTTTATTCATTTTTTTTTAATTCAAATCTTTTTTTCTTTTTTTTTTGAAGAAAAAAGATAATAAAAAATATATTTTGAGCAAATATAAAAAAGCATTTCTATATGTAAAAAGATTGTGATCTTACAATATTAATGTGGGAATGAACAACTATTCCCATGAAGTACTGCAACTGGAATAAATTATTTAAAAAAAGATGGTACAATATAAAACTATTGACTATTGTCATTGATTATGTGAAAAACGATATATTTAAAGTTTATTGCTCTTTTGCTGCAATTAATAACAATGACCTCTCTGACTGGTGGACTTTGGGTAGTGTAGTTCTCCACCAAGAACTATAACACACAATAAATAAAAATAATAATAATAATTATATATGATAAGATACGCTGACTTGTAGCTTCTGCAGAACCATGTATCATTGTCTACTAATAACAGATATGTGAGCCTTGATATGTTATCATTAAAAAATCTCTGGAGAAACTGATTGCTATTTTTATGTCCAGAACCCAAATGTTGTGCTAGAGGTAAACAAGGAAGTTGACAGATGGAGAGAAGTGAAATGGTATTGGGAAATGATACAGGTCGACTTAAACCTGTGTAGTTCAAATGTGCCTTATACACGTGGCACTACTCACTCATGATGTATACTGTTAATGCTGTATAACAGCACTCTAGTGTCTTCTTCTACAGTACAGGCACAGAAAAAAAAGGGTATAGGGTCATTTTGGTAACATTAAGCGCCGCAACTGTATATGGGCCGGTGTGTATGTACAAAAGCATGTGAGCTATACTGCACATGTAAAGTGAGTCCCAGCATAGCTGTAGGGAACATAGTGTTCACATTTTGCAGGAGGTTTGTGCAAAAACATGGATACAGTGGAAAGTTTCTTCCTATTTGATGAAAACACAAGCTCTCAAAAGTGACCCAAAAACAATTATTAGTTTCATCTAGAGCAAACTGGTCCACCAAGACCTCTTGCTATCAAACAAACCAGCTTAATTAACAATCCAGCTTGATTTAAAGACCCACAAACCCAGTTCACTGATGTACTGACCAACAAGTCCAGTTCACGCACACAATCTCAACCCCATTTCAGTTTACACAACGTTCTTCAGGAAGAGGAACAAGATTATCAGCCCGTGCCATCAGACACCCTTGGGCCAGGAGGAGAGGGAGCAGGTCAGGGTGTAATCGGAGTGGAGATGTTAATCTGCCTGTGTGGGTATTGGAAGGATAATTGTTGCAATACTCAGCTCAGGTGGTTGATGCCACAGATCTGGAGAAGTTAAGCCAAGATTTACAATCGTGATGCTCTGCCTTCACTCTCTCTCTCTCTTGCTCAATCTTCCTTTGATTCTTTCCACTTCCTGCTTTCAAACTCTCCTTCCTTCTGCCTTTCATCCACTCTCCATGTTTGTGTCAGCCCTTTCAAGCCTTCCTAACTCTCTCTCTTTCTCCCCTGGGGTAAGTATGAATATTCTCTGGCACGTCTAAACCAGAGGCAGTGCGGGGCCGGGGGAAGGGTCCGCGGCATAGCTTTAGCTGGAGTAATGAGGACTAATCCCCTGCTGACTCGGTCCTGTTTAAACAGCTCCTGCCTGAGCCACCCAGTAATAGAGTAATTAACCTCTGCGCCCTCTCCTGCCCACCTGCACTGTGCCACTACACTCCACTTTACTTACTACACCAGACAATCCATCCTTTCCACTTGGCCCTCCAATTGCCACAAGCAAGAAACGGAAGAGGGAGATGGAGAACAGAAGGTGGGAGATATAGGAGGTATGACTAGAACAAAACAACACAACATGATTGTCTAGAAGTTACTAAAATGAGTCAGGTGTCAAGTTGGCAAAGCTACTGGTCCATAAGTATACAACCTGTGAAAGTGAAAAATGAAAAACTTTGATCAATTACTCACCCTCATGTCACTCCAAACCTGTATGACTGACTTTCTTCAGTTGAACACAAAAGAAGATATTAATAATAATAATAATAATAATTTGTTTTTTGACAAACAGTGAAAGTCAACTTGTTCATGTTCAGTCCATGTTGTTACAATCAATGTATTTTTATTACAACATTTTTCATAATACCTTTGTGTTCCAATAAATGACATAATTTTAATATTTTGGTAAACTTTGGCCTTTAAATGAAAGTGATCAATCAATCAATCAATCAATCAATCAATCTATCTATCTATCTACTAGTTTAGTTAAAGTTTAGTTAAAGTTAAAAGTTTATGGTCAGTAAAATGCTTACCAAGGCCAATAAAGTAAAAAAATAAAATAAATAAATAAATAAATAATGTAATATTGTAAAATATTATTACAAATTAAAATAACTGTTTTCTATTTTAATCTATTTTAAAATGTAATTTATTCCTGTGATCAAAGCTGAATTTTCAGTATCATGACTCCAGTCTTCAGTGTCACATGATCCTTCAGAAATCATTCTAATATGATGATCTGGTGCTCAAGAAAAAATTCTTATTATTATCAAAGTTGAGTTGTGTTGCTTAATATTTATATTTCTTTTAGGATTCGTTGATGAATAGAAAGTTCAAAACAACAGCATTTATTTGTAATGGAAACCTTTTATTGTCTGATAAATTTAATGTGTCCTTGCTAAATAAAAGTATTAATTAAAAATATCGAATTGTCAGCCTATTATAAAAAAAAAAATACTGAATATTTTTGTATGATGTCTAAACTGCATAATTAACCATTGTCTTGATGACAAGATTTCTTGTCATCATTTACTCACCTTCATCATTGTTCCAAACCTGTACAGCAACTTCCTGTCTTCTGTCCACACACACACACACACACACACACACACACACACACACACACACACACACAAAGATATTTAAAAACTTTTTTTAAAAAAAAAAACTTTAAAAACTTAAAAAAAAAAAAAAAAGCAACTTAAAAACAAAAGTACTGAGACATCATTCAACACATACTTGTTTTGTGTTCAGCAGACGGAAGGAAAGTAAGAAGAAAGACTGATTGAAAACTGCACAATTTAAGGAATCATTGATGTTTGTAGGCTGTAGGATGAGTTACACTTCCCACCAGTATATGCCCTATATAGGCAGTAGGGCATATAGGTTATTATTAATGGTAAGCAGGGTAAAATTAAATTTTGTTCATGAACAAAAAAACTCCTTGCTCCTATTTCCCTTTTAATTCTACTTCTGTTTTGTGAGGAAAATGAAGTTCGATTAATGAAGGCATGTTAAGCGCACAGTCTGTCTCTTGTCAATGTCTGCTTCAGGACAATCCGTTCTGACAGAGCCATCCGTTTACAGTTGCTAGCTATTGATCTGATTTTCAACACATCACACCAGGCAGTTTCCTGTAGCATGCTAACAAAAACACTCAGGTACGATCAAAAAGCCCCACACGACATGCGAGAGCTCATCGGCACCCAGCGGAAAGCCGCGTCTTCCCACACACTCGTGCGTACGCTCTTTGGAGACGGCTAGTTTCTGAGAGAGTTAAGGGGCTTTTGCGTCTGAAGAAATCACCCAGAGCTTGCATTAAGGTAGATGAAATCTTATGATGTGTGGTGGGTGAATGGTTTGTTTGTGTCATTAAGAAGCAGAAAGCAAACAGCGTGAACTTGCCGTGTGTACTGTCTAAGGAAAGGCAAGATTAAGGAATGTTCAGAGACCTTCGTCTGTCAAAACTTCAAAGTTGCCATAGGCTCTCCTTGTTCTGGCGGCGTAGCAACCAAATCGCAAAAACTCAGCATCCTCTGAGGCTGTCAGAGGCCTCCTGACACCCCCTTCATCAGGTGTACAGAGCTTTAATGCCATCCTAGATAAATAAACCAACACTGCTGGGAACACTGGCGCCCCCTTTTAGGCTACTGAACGTAGCAACGCTACAAAATTAAAGGGGTCATGACATGGATTTTTTTTACTTCCCTATTGTGATGTATCCCTGAGTGAAACGGCTTTTCGAACATGAAAAAATGTAGGGCGGGAATTGATTTGTCCATCAGAATTGATTGGATCATTGTGATTTGCTATTGCTGTGATCTCATGTGAGTGACAGGTTGTCCCGCCCTCGTGCCAATAAACACATCAGAGGAGAGAAAATTATTTCAGTTAAAGATTATAAAGACACATTAATTTTTTGTAAATAATAATAATAATAATAATAATAATAATTTGCATGGATAAATTATTTATAATGAGTACTGTAATATTGCATAAAAAAAGAATTGTCAGTTTATACATTTGTTTATGCTGTCACCCTAATTGAGTTCATTTATATAGGAAAAATCTCTTTAAATGATATCATATATTTAAAATGTATTTTAAAACTATGAAAAAGCATACATATAAATATATATATATATTTACATATATATATAAATAAATGGTTTGTTTTTGTGAATTGTGGGGACATTCCATAGGCTTAATGGTTTTTATATTGTACAAACCTTATTTTCTATCGCCCTACAAGTATATTAATTATTATATTTTATAGTAAAGTGTAATGTTAGAGACCAGGGACAGGTAACAAATTATATATATATATATATATATATATATATATATATATATATATGTTCTAGATAGTTTCATCATGTTTTTTTAAATGTTAAAATTGCAGCTCTTGTTAGTAGCTTGCAGTGTAGCAAACTACTTTTTTCAAGGTAGCTACTTTAATTTTTAATTACTTTAATTTTTGAGAAGCTGTATCTTAGCAAGTTACAGTACACAAGTAGTTTGCAACAAGTACTGACACTACAGTAGTGTTTTATATAGCTACATTTCCAATGGAAGAACAGAAATAAATCAAATCAACAAAACAATCCAAATTAAGTTTAATCAAACTATTCTCATTTTAAGAGATAAACTGAAACAAATCACGAATCACCTGGCGGCTATTTGCATGCATGTCTTGCAGCGCAGGATGAAATGGCACGGGATGAGCTTGTGCAAACAGTGCTGTCATGTTGCCTTTTCTTCACTGACAGATCAGATGTATTGTGAGAACAGAAGAAAACATCTGGAGTAGACAGATGGAAGAAACGAGAGAGAAAAGAGGCAGATAAATACAACCAGCTCTGTTTGGTGGACCCATTCAGACCACGCTACGGATTTTGCTGTCTTCCATTCAAAACGCACACATGGGACAGGACAGAGAATACATTTCACAAATGCATCTTTTAAATGAGAAACAAAAGACAAGAGGTAAGACAGCAAAATAATATGCAGCATCATAAGTGAAGTCCCATAAGTCTCCTCCTCTCTTCACTGAAGGATGAACAGAAACGTCTCTGAAATGTGTTTTTGGATTCTGCGTTGATACATTTTGTTTCATTTCTGATTTGCTCTGTGCAGGCGAAGGGATAAGAAGCTGTTTACATTTGAAGCGGAGATGTGTCTGGCGGATTTTCGCAAGGAACGGCAATCTCGCACAACAAAATCGTCCCTTTTTTCAGAATGCAAAAGTAGCCCAATCCCGTTTTAGAGGCGACGCCACTGAGTTTATATGCTGATGATAGCAGATGCACTTCCTCCTATAGATCTACTAGTGCAAATAAAAAGGAAAGGGGGGGAGATAAGAAGCAGGATAAGACATTTCAGAAAAGGGCCACAAAAAAGGAAAGGCAAATTAATTTTATTTCCTTTAGAAAAGTGTGGTATACCAAGGGGGTCCCTGTTACTTGTGAAAAATTAAAAGAGACGGATTCAAACTGTCCAATTTCCACATCAAACAAACGTTGGCTCTCTGCTCCTGGAGAAAGTGCTTCATACAGCACACAGCCCTCCCCCCATTCCCCCATCCCAAACCCGCTCCGCTCTCCAACCTGAACCACCAACACATTTTCTGAACACTCGCAGTATTCTCGGTTTCCTTATTAATCCCACTCTCTAATTCCCCTAAGCACTGTACTGGTTACACTAGCCACTGTCTCTCCCCTGTCTAATTATACCCTTGTGAGTCTATTAATCAACCTGTGAATTATTTAAGAAGGAGAAATCTTCTGTCTGTAACTGACTTTGACAGAGGGGGAAAAAAGCGAGGGAGGGCCAAGGTAGAGGATGGAGAGAGAGAGAGCACAGTATGGAGGGGGTAGGAGAAAAGAGAAAGAGAAATACGGAATGAGGGTCTACCGTCCTGGTGCGTCCCCGAGGACTGAAGCTGGTGCAGCTCTCTGGCACTGAAACGAGGCAGATCCTCGTCAAAATACACTTTATGTTTGTTTTTTTTTACCCTCAATCCGCATAAGTTTTCATCACAAACATGAATTCATGAATATATGTAGCGGTACAGAATAAAGAGGATTGGGAACAGGAGGGAACACAGAGAAGGAGAGAAATGAAGGCAAAGAAGTGAAATTTCTATTACGGGGGAATTTACACTTTCCAGTGTTTGACATCTAGACTCTCTTGTCCCCGTTATCCAGGCATTATGGTAATGGTTAGAGTGTTTTTAACCACGTTGCTGTGCGTATACTCATAAGCTGAGAGGAAGAGGGCGCGTTTAATGACTCCCGTTGCCGCTGCCGTCCACGCTGAGCTGACCAGGGCCGGAAGAAGCCACTTTTAATGTAAGACCATCATTATTTTTCGACTGCCAGGTGTTCTCCATTGGCCCCTGCAAAGCACCTTCCAATCCCTGAATACTAATGAGCGAGGTTTTAGATAAATAAATAAGGCTGAGTGTGTGCCGGCCCACATCGTTCTGCAATACGAGATGTTAAAGAGTCTGTTTGTGTCAGTCAAAGGTTGTGTGGGTACGTTTGTTGGCGTTGTCTCCTTTATGTGTGTTGGGTTAAAGTAAGCTCCTCTCATTAGGACCTGAGCAGCACTGCTGTCGGTGGCTGAAGCTCACCGCTCTCTGTGGGATGTTTATTAAATTAATAAAAAGTAGCTTGCGGCGAACGGAACACAGGAAAGCCCCGGGTACAGCTGTGATTGGCACCCTCGACCGGCCCGCGCTCTCTCAGGAGGCCAACGGCATTTGCTTTAACTAACCGGCCATGACTGAGGGTGCAAGCTGACATGTCTCTCTCTCTCGTGCTTTCGTTCTCATGCTTCTTTCATTGTGAAAGGCCTCAGAATGCACTGGGAAGGCACAGCGACATTCAAGGGAAAGAAAAACAACAGAGAGAGGCCCATGTTGGGTGAGAGTGCATTAAAAAAACAGCAAAAAGTTGAACGAGAGCATTGAGTGTAAATAGAAGATGCTGATTGGTCAAAAACAGCCAACCTGCGGTTGGTTTCTCTAATGTCAACGGAACATTAATTCCATCTGAAGTCAGTGTCAAAGGAAACTCTACATCCTGCATTATGTCTCGGCAGAAATAACTGCAATGCAGGGGGCTGCATGCAGTTGCGGGAAAAAGTATGTGATCACTTTTAATTTGCCAGGATTGTACTTATAAAATTTGAGTCATAACAACAGACACAGTTTACTTAAAGTGATAGATCACTGATAAATGAAAAGTCTCTCATTATTTATTTACCCTTATGTTGTTTCAAATCTGTATGCCATTCTTTCTTTAGTGGGTCAAGAAGATATTTTAAAAAATGTATAAATTTGTTTTGGATTTCCATTGTGGAAACCATTTTAAACATTCTTCAAAATATCTTCTTTTGTGTTCCACAGAAGAAAGAAAGCCAGATTTGGAACAACATGAGGATGAGTAAATATAATGAGAGTATTTTCAGTTTTGAGTGAACCATTTTTTTAAGGTCATGCCAAAACACTGGGTTGAGGTGTGTAAAGGGAAGCAATACAGTGCCTTTTCCTGCAACTGCATTTAAAGGGGACCTATAATGCCCTTTTTACAAGATGTAATTTAAGTCTCTGGTATCCCCAGAATGTGTTTGTGAGGTTTCAGCTCAAAATACCCCACAGATAATTTATAGCTTGTCAAATTTGCCCCTATTCGAGTGTAAGCAAAAACACGCCGTTTTTGTGTGTGTCTCTTTAAATGCAAATGAGCTGCTTCTCCCGGCCAGGTTTCCAGAAGAGGGCGGAGCTTTACCAGCTTGCGCTTCAGTTGCTCAACAACAACAAAGCTGGAGAATCTCACGCAGCCAAAATGGCGATTGTCAGTAACAGTGTTCAGCCTTACATTATTCAAACCGGAGTCGGACACTGATGGAGAGACTCAGGAAGAAGTTACAGCTTATAGAACTCATATGGACATTTCTGAACGGTGGATAAATTTATGTAGTTGCTGTGGAGTTGATTCAACTCATCGACTAGCAAATCCAGCGTTGAATTGACCCTCGTTTGTGAAGCAGTCCGGCTTAAAATGACAGGATGGCAACAACACTCTACTACAACAACTCTTCTATAAAGCAGCCCAACATGGCCTCACCCCCTTTGTTGCATGTTCTCGGGGGCAGGGGCAGGGGGACAAGAGAGTCTAGATGTCAAACACTGGAAAGTGTAAATTCCCCCGTAATAGAAATTTCACTTCTTTGCCTTCATTTCTCTCCTTCTCTGTGTTCCCTCCTGTTCCCAATTTGTTGTAGTCCTTAAACAGCAAATTCTTTAAAAGAAAATATCTCCCATTACATTGAAATTTGAGCATCGTAACTTTGCAGACGTTGTTTATGCTCTAACAGCAACATTACATCCTAACTAAGTTAAAAAAGTGAAATCATAATCAACAACCCCTTTAAAATCCTGCAAGAAAATCAGCATGGAATGGTTTTAATGAAATATAAACACTGACATGCACAGAAGTCCTGATTAGATGAATTGCAATTAGTCACACTATGATATTTACTACTATCCTTTTAGTGCAAAAAGTGTGTACCTTCCTTTCACTTGGGATCCCGTCTTAGGAGCATCTTCAAACAGACTACATTAGCGTAACTCTCCTGAAACACAAATTATGAAATGTATAATCAACTACTTTAATTGTTTTCAAAATAAACAATAACATAATCCAGACAATGGGCCTACTGCTCTCAAAGGAGAGAAGACAAGGGGGGTCTATTTGCATGTTAACTTTTCACTAAGAATCGTCATAGGCGGTATATAAGACAACGATTTTCATGCAGCAGATTTTCATGTGCAAATTTCAGCTGCATGTTTGTACCCAACACATTATTATTTCATCAGTGGCCCCCACGGGTTTTCGCGGTACATTATTCTTGCATCCCCGTGGAAGCGTAAAGTCTCTGGCCTCCTTTAGGACCCCTTGAGTGTGTTTACTCTCAGTTGAAGACTCTAAGCGGGCCACAATTTTGCAACTTGAGTACTCATTAAATGCTAAGACACCAGTTGTGACCAGTGTTAGCCGTGGTAATTGCATGTACACTGTCCAAGTTGACGCTTGCTGGCTCTCAAGCCAACATCAGGCGTTACAGTCAATTAGTAGGCCTTAGCAAATGCTTTGAGGTGTGGGAACAAGTTCTCATAAACTGGAACAGTCATGAGGAAAAACAGTATCCTGGTTGGCAGCATGTTTGGCCATATTTGGTGTGTGGGGGGGGGGGAAGCTATTTCGAGCCTTTTAAACCCTTAACAAACTGAGACAAACAAATCCAAACAGCAGCAAATGCACAGAGCAAAACACACTCATTAATACAGAAAGCGAGAGCAATGAGCCAAACAAAGAGGCCCTGATAAAAGTGAATACATGCATCTAGATTGACTATACTCTAACTCTGGCAAACATACTTTTCACAGGCTAAGAATATGAAATTACGGTGTTGCTAATGTGCTTCAAAAATGATTTGATCAGTGGTGCTTTCAAAAGAGACAAAGTTTAAATGTCAGTTATCAATGTTCTAAAAAACAATTTATTTTAAACTAATAAAAATGTTACAAAACTCTATTTCTAAATTATTTCTAAATTATGAAGTGCCTGTCTCTCTGTGAAACTGCTCATGTCATAATGTTAAGACTATAATTTCATCATATTTTCATTTCATTTTCTATTTTAGTAGATTTTAAAATGTATGAATTTTCAGCAGCCATTATTCCAGTCTTTAGTGTCACATGATCCTTCAAAAATCATTATAATATGATTTTGTGCTCATGAAACATTTCTTGTTATCACAGTTGAAAATGGTTTTATTTCTTAGTATTTTTGTAGAAACCATGGTGCATTTTTATGATTTTTTTGATTAATGGAAATCTTTTGTAGTTATAAATGTCTTTACTGTCACTTTTGATTAACCTAATGTCTCCTTGCTGATATTAAGTGTTAATTATTAAGTATAAAAAAAAAAGGTGTACATTTATGGTGGCCACATCCTGACATCTACAGTTTCTTTAACCACTTCCACAGGAGATCTAAACCAAAGGAAGTTACGATGGAAAGCCCAGATAAAAAGGTGCTGTCAGTGTCTGAGCAAAGGTTTTTAGTTCATTTGCACAGTTAAAATGGCACAACCAAACATTTTCAAAACACTGAGACAGAATTGAGTAATCTAATGTGACACAAGTAGGCAGGAAGTCCCATGATATTTAACATGCTGTGCTATATTAAGAAGAAACTTAGGTTCCAAGCCTTAATATATCTGAACAAGTTAATTACTCATTTAAATGAATAAAAAACACCCCTGCCCTCATTGAAATCTCATTGGTCCAAATTTTCACTCTGTATAACCACATTAAGCATAAAATACCTCCTGATTGGCTGTGATTGTGTCATGTCATCAGCACCTTCATCTTACTTGTTATTCAGAGAGAGAGAGAGAGAGAGAGCGAGAGAGAGAGAGAGAGAGAGAGGTGTATCTAACAAAAACTCCTCTAATGACCCAGCTTACATATTTTATGACAGATGTCGTAAATCTATAATATAAACTGCAAAACAACTTGACTTTAAATGCTGTTGGATTAATCCAGTCTGTGATAAAGCTTGCTGACTTGTTCACTTATCCAGAGTTGTGAAGAGAGTGGCGACTAATCTCTGTCTGCTAAAGGGCAAAGCTCTGGGAAGATGCAGTAGCTACTGTGTAAAGTTGAAAGCGCTAAACTGGAACAAGGGAAACTTTTCCTCAAAGACTTTTAAACTAGTGCACTTTTTATTTTTGTTTTTTTACGGCTTTAATTGACAGTGACAAGACCAATGACTATGCCATGGCTCCATCTAGCACATATTTTATCATTTAATAATAATTCAACAGTACTATAGTATGTTAGGAATGATAAAGCGGTTATTAAATGGATAGTTTACCTAAAAATAAAAATGATTTTTTTCTGATGTTTTGGACCATTGTATGGGTAAAAACAGTTTAAACATCCTTCAAAATATCTTCTTTTGTGTTCCACAGAAGAAAGTTTGGAACAGGTTTGGAACGGCATGGAAGCTATCCATTTAAGAATTAATTTAGACTTTGCCAGCAGTGAAATAAGAGTACAAAAATGTTGATATAATAGTTTTTACATATGACAGCCATGATCAATATAGTAACAATCATCACTTAATCTCTTCGACCAATCACATAAATAAATTGGGTTTACTTTTTTCGAGTGTAAATATTTTATAGCTTTGCACAGACAAGGTCGGTAAGAAATTCTTTCACACCAGTCTAATGCTAACATGTGTAGAGTGCTAAAGTGCTTTGGTTACACTTTCAAAACAGTGTTATAGTTGCATATTTTATTTATTTGCAGTGCTGCACACTTGCCCGCTAGGCATCCATATTAAGTATTACTGTAAACATGTTTTTCATTTGTTTTGTTTTTTTGTTTTTTAATGTTGTTTTTAAACTGAAGGACAAATCAAAATGTTCAGGGGTAATCGACAGCATGCCCACATATCCTGTCAATAGATCTTAAATTGTACATAATCTACAATAATCTGGGAGAAACAACATACATTTCTGTTACCTTTTCTCTAGCTCTCACACTCTGTATCATAAACCTTTGAAGAAATTCAACAGTTGCCCTTCTTTTACACAATGTCCTTTGCCTTTAGCACGCATCTTAATCACAACTAATGAGTGTCTTGTTAAGCTTTCCTCTGCTAATTGTTAGCCCAAATCACAAGCAAAGAGACAACTTGAAGCAGGCGAAAATATTGAGGAGGTTGAGAGACTGACGACTTCCTTATCAAAATGAATTTTTAATTAGCAATAATCAATATTCAAGGAGATGGCTTTTTGCCGTTTATAGTTCTATCAAAGATCATAAATACTTAACAGATTTTTTTAAATCTCTTGCAGATATAGTTAATCCCTTACTGCTAAAAGGCAATCAGGCAAATCAGATACTATTAATTATGAATTGAAGTATTACTGCAATTCCAGCAACTCTCGATCCTCGCATTAGCAAAGTGCATGCACAACACGATATATACACAGTTTTGCTCTCTCCTGATATTTCTACTGGGCAAACGATACAGGGGCCTGTTTCATATGCAGTGTCCGTCCCGCTCTCTGGGTTTCATTTATATCAAAAAGACTCAAATAGGCAGAAAGTCAGAGAGCTTCCAGAATACCATATTGTTTCCTCCTCACCTTTCCTTTGTGAATCCGGCCAGCTGAAGAATGTCTCATTAATGTTGATAGTCGAGACTCAGACACAAAGACAGAGGGGGAAAAAAAACAGCAAGAAATGTAGTGGGGTGGATGGTGGTAAAGCGGCAGTCTGGTATACGTGTCTTGCAGTTAACTAAAGGTACACCCTCCCTCCCTCCCTCCCTCCCCATCTTCCTCCCTCATACCTCCCTTAGAAAGCCCAGCAGTCATGGTGCATTAGTGCAGTGAGCGGAAAGTCACATAGTTGAGATCTGCACTCCAAAAATAGTCATTTACCGTTGTGGCGGTGGCACGGGGTGGCATCTGAAAACCTGGATGCCTGAGGACACCCCCAAATAAATCTTCTCTATCCCTTCTACAAGCAGACGGTGGGAAGGAGAGAGGGGTGCAGGGGTGCTGTAATGGGCTATGTGAGGTATGGAGGATCCTGAAGGAGGCCCACATGAGAGATACGTCGCCTGTGGTCTTGCCTTGGGCAGGCCATGCACTGCACTCAGGTGGGCTGTCAACACTTGGGGTTGAGAGGAGGGGCTCCCAAAAGCCTTAACCTTCACATAGCAACTTCACACTCTTAAAGATGCAGCATGGATCTGGTAAACAATCATTGAAGCTTTGAACGTTGAAGAGGTACAAGTCATTTCAGACTATAGTCTATAAATAACTATCGGTTAAATGTGTTATGTTGACAACCAATGGCAATTTGAAAAGGCTACCAAACTTTGGAATGGTTTACATATAGAAAATTTGATGCTTTTGATGACAGCTGGGCTGTCAATGTAGATTCAAAATGGCATCTTTGTTTTCACTTCTCCTCTTACCAGCCAAGGGCAATCATAGTAGATGAGTTGAGACTTCCTATACTTGACCTGGCTGGAGATGGCAGCCTCTGGCAAGTCTAAAAATGGGAAAAACATGCCATCTGTTCACTCCACAATATTCAAACATTCAGCACGCATAAGGCCTGTATAAGACTCTTCATAAAACCAACAACAACATCGTTCCATCTCGCAATAACGTACATATTTACAAGGAGAGATGCATCTTGCAAACATCAAAGTCTCTGAGCACTGCTCAGCGGGACATCTGGGGAATGCTGCTCCGGATTCAGCAGGGAGGTCATTATCAGCCCACGTTCACAGAGTTGTCTTCATGCGCGAGTCTTTTTAACGTTTGAAAGTTAACGCTGAAACAACAGTCTGACCGTATTGTTTTGAGTGGACTCCAGTCACCGTCAAACTTCTCAGACAGCAGAGATGACTGGGACAATGCTCAACTCAGATGACATGAGGTCACTGTGTGCCTGTAAAACTCATAAAACATCACGATTCAACAAGTGGAATCTCTATTCAACATTATCAAACTAGAAACGGACTGAACTTCTATATGATTTAACAGTTTGCAATATTTGTGGTGTTCACCTAAGGAGGTAACCATACTTAGCAAGAGTATGGGCACTTTCCATTAGGATAAGTATTGAGAAAACATTCAGTAAGAACTGTCATTGTTTATAACTATATACACGCTCACTGGCCACTTATTTACATCTTGCTCGTACTGGGTTTTGCCTTCAGAACTGCCTTAATTCTTCATGGCATAGATTCAACAATGTGCTGGACATATTCCTCAGAAATTTTGGTCCATTTTGACATGATAGCATCACACAGTTGCTGCAGATTTGTCAGCTGAACATCCATGATGTGGTTCTCCCATTCCACCACATCCCAAAGGTTCTCTATTGGATTGAGATCTGGTGACTATGGAGGCCATTTGAGTATAGTGAACTCATTGTTAAGTTTGAGATGATTTGAGCTTTGTGACATGATGCGTTATCCTGCAGGAATAAGGCATTGGAAGATGGGTACGCTGTGGTCATAAAGTGATGGACATGGTCAGCAACAATACTCAGGTAGGCTGTGGCATTTAAACAATGCTCAATTGGTACTAAGGGGCCCAAAGTGTACCAAGAATATATCCTCCACACCATTACACCACCAGCAGCAGCCTGAACTGTTGATACAAGTCAGGATGGATCCATGCTTTCATGTTGTTTACACCAAATTCTGACTCTACCATCTGAATGTCGCAGCAGAAATCGAGACTTATCAGACCAGGCAACATTTTTCCAATCTTGTGGTCTTCTGCTGCTGTAGCCCATCTGCTTCAAGAGTCGACATGTTATGCGTTCAGAGACGCTCTTCCGCATCCCTCGGTTGTAACGAGTGGTTATTTGAGTTACTGTGTCCTTACTATCAGCTCGAGCCAGTCTGGCCATTTTCCTTTGACCCACAGAACTGCTGCTCACCAGATATTTTCTCTTTTTCAAACCATTCTCTAGAAATGGTTTTGCGTGAAAATCCAATAGATCAGCAGTTTCTGAAATACTCAGACCAGCACCAACCTGGCACCAACAACCAGGCCACGGTCAAAGTCACATAGATCACCTTTTTTCCCTATTCTAATGCTCAGTTTGAACTTCAGCAGATCATCTTGACCATATTTACATGCTTAAATGTATTGAGTTGCTGCCATGTGATTGGCTGATGTGTGTGTATGTTTAATCCCATAAAATAAACACATCTAAATCACATATATAATATATAAATCAAAAGTACCTTGAGTTTCTTGGCCTGTAAATTCTCTGACATTACATTCCATCTCCAGTTACCACAACCAAATATACAAAAATAGCATGCATAGCATTCATTAGCTACAAATAAAAAAATCTCTCTAATATTTCCCTAAATCCCACAGCTCCATGCAGTATAGCACGGTGAAAGAAAGATGCGAAAGAAAGCCGTCTCCCACAAGTGCTTGTTAGGCCCAAATTATTATTGCAATGAATAATTTTAAAAATAAATAAGTAAATAAATAAATAAAGGAAACATTTATAGATCTAAGTATTATCAGAGGACCGAAAAGTTTGTTGCTGAGCTCCAGAGGCTTGTTTGAAATTTGCTTTTGTTTTTCACTTTGATCTTTAACAGTTTACCTCTCCTCCAGCACTTCACCTAACCTCCCCACTAACGCGGCATCTCCTATTTCATACTGCAAACCTTAGTACTGTCGGTTGGACACTAATGCATGACATAACTTTAATAATAATAATAATAATAAATTGCTGTATTCTTAAAGCTTACCATAAGCATAAAAATTGTCATGTTTTGGCATCTACTGTTGCTTAGAAATTAGCAAATGTGTCAAAGTATAAATACCAAATTTGCATAGCAATATAAAGTGCTTTTGCAGTGTTCGGTAATGAATAATGTTGTAATGCTGATTCAGCACAATTTTTTTTTTTTTTTTTTTTTTTTTTTTACAATTTGTTCCTTCTGTATTAGAAAAACAAATAAATACTGTTCATTTAGTGGTAATTGTTATTTAGTGGTTATCAATGTTACTATTGCGCATACTTTGAGGTTTGAACAAACTTTTTCCAACTTTTGCATCGTTTGCGCAACAAAATCAAATGATACCACCAATTGCGTGACTTGTTGAGGAGGGGTGTGCCGTTATACTAAGCCATATCTAAGGACCATATATTAATGAAAACCAGCAACTGCCTTGACACTAGAATTAACATGGCTAGTTTTCAGAGGCAAGCGTCATTTACAATTTCTTTCTTGTTCTCTATAATAATTCATATTTGCAATCTTATCTTCTTTAATATGTTTTATGATTTACTTTTAACAGCTACATCAGCTTATTTGACTAAAAAATACTTCAAACTCTTACTCAGCAAAGCAGGGTGCTCAAAGCAGGCTTGGACTGTGCAAAAAAAAAAAACAGCCCAGAAAGAAAGACACAGTAAAATAAATCTGAAGAAAATGGGGCAAAAGACAAGACAAACAATGAGCGCAAAATTGGGAGAGACAGACAGAGAAAGCAACACTCGTAGCCGGCTCCAGACATCTCTCCATCCCGTCCCGTGGGGACGTGCACCAGCAGAGGGGGGACAACTCAACCCTCGGCTCTGGTTCTGAGTGATATTGTAATGAGCCAGTTTCACTGGCCCTTCAACAAACCCCCCCCCCCCCCCCCCCCCCCCCAACACACACACACCTCAACCAGCTCCCAAGGTCCCCGAGCGGCTCGCTCCATTCCGTTTCATCACACTTCAAACGGGCCTGGCGCGCTCTGCAGGCCTGCACCAGACCAGGGGACCGCAACATCTGCATGAGGTGGGAGGAGGGGAGGCGTGTCTCACGGGGGGACACGCAGTGTCTCGGAGCAGATGTCACACGAACCTGAACAGCAGGACGGAGGAGGGATGCCGTGAGGCACATTGCAACAGGTTGAGAGACAGCGAGACCGTTCTTGCTGCATGGGGACCCTCTGATCCAGATCCTTCCCTGTCGTTGCCCCCTTCTGCCCCCTTTGACAATAAAATTAGGTAATTAGTTACCCTCGCCCTAATAAGCTAATCATGGTCCATGTGCTTTTTCTATTATTAAAGTCGTGTCGTCCCGGGGTGCTCCCCGAGGGCTTCTCGTGCCATGCAGGAGATGGTTAGGACACCGGGGTGGGTCCGGCTGGGAGAAGACACACTCCAAGCCTTTGTTTCAACAGTCCCTCTGGTACAGAAAGCCACGCGTCATGGACCTGCCACAAAAGAGCCCTTAAATAAAATAAATAGACCTCTTAAGGGGGAATCAAGCTGTCTGTCACAACACTTAACATTAGCACCACTTCATCTCACCCTTGTTAGAAAGGCCTGGTCCTTTTATTCTGCAGGTTCACTTCTGTCATCGTTTTATATCATCATATCTCCCAGCCCTAAAACTTACTCTATGGTAAAACACTAAGGCATTATTGACAGTACGACTTTCTGTAAAGCAGCATTGAAACAAAGGCCTGTCCACACAAACACGGGTACCTTCAGTCACTGTAGTAGCAAGATTTTTTACCATATATATATATATATATATATATATATATACATATATATATATACATATATATATATATATATATATATACACACACATATTATGACCAATAAATATGACCATAATAATATATAGCTTTTATTCTGAACCTTTTAAAAGTAAAAATAAATAAAGATGACATTACAAAGAGGAAAATAACTGACAGATCCTCTGAAATCAGAGTGATCCAAATGTGATCCGTGCAGTGTAATCAGGCAGCGCTTGCACTAATTACTGCAGCGGACCAGTTGCACTCCCAATTACCAGCAGATACGCCAAAGCCTGCGTAGAACAATCAAGCACAGCGTACGCTCGACTAAACTGATTCCCCATGCTGTTGTCAGATATCTTCTGCTGCAGTGGGCCTTGATTGGAAACAAATACCTTTCGTTGACCTCCAACGCCGAATGTGGCGGCAACCGAACAACCGCTGATTCACCCTCAACCCTTTTGCTCTGCGTCCATGTACTCGATCTGCTACTGTGGCTAAATGTAATTAGAGAGCACATTAAACTTTGCCACAGCACTTTCCAACATCGTTTCCGTTCGTTTTGTTGCCTTTATTTGTTTTGCAGAGTGAGGCGTCCCGCAGAGCGTGGAGACAAGCTGCCGTGTTCTTCTCATTACACATTCAGACTGTTTTTGTCACCCAGTCGACTGGTGCCTCCAAACAGCTGTTTTCCCAGGCAGTATAAATAAGCATTTGTTCTGACATGAAGGGGAAAAGAGGAAGAGAGATAGATGGGGTAGAAAAGCCAAGCTCTGAACAGGCAACATCGGGAAAAGGAGAGAGGATACCACGGAGGCTTTGTAGTGGGTAAAATATTCTTATTATAACCTCAATAGCCAAGCAACAGATAACATATTACGCTGTTGACTATTCAGTCAGGATGTTTAGAAGAGATTTGAATACTAACGCTGAGCATAAGCGTGGTTTTAGCTATTTTCAGCTGTGATGGTCCCTTCCAACTTGCTTGAAGTTGAAGTTGAGCTTGGCAGCTGAAATGTCTCTACGCTTCTTCTTATCCAGAATCATATAAATAAATAAATGGAGTCAGGAGCATCACTGAAGGGTAACAGGCCTTCACTACATCAAAGCATTGTGGGTACCAGTGGTATGGGCGTACAAATGCAATAGCACTTTTATCACACGCCAGTAATGAGGGATAACTTCACCACACTAATGGCAATCCCAGCAACCCCCATTCATTTTTTATCAGCTGCAATTACTCATTTCTGTTGATACTTCTCATCAATTTCTACCCTTTAACACTGAGTAATGCAAGAAAAACTCCTGGGTTATTTAATAATGTGACACGGGACGAGGGACAGATACAAAGGATGAGTTCAACACAGAGCTTTTTTGAAGATCGCCATACAAAAAAGCAAACATAGTTGAGAGAGTTATTGAACCTAGCTGCTAAGTAACAGTCATTGTGTTTTCCAGATTGCCGGAGCTGAAGAGGAGCATGACGGGCAGACGAAGTGGATCGAGGAGAATCAGCAACAACAGTTAAGTCCTTTACTTGCTAATTACAGATGAGACCAGACAACTGAGGGCGTTTACAATACAACAATGTACTAAAAATGTAAAAGTTTTTTTTCGTGTACAGACGACAATGTTGTCAAAACGATCCCCATTCACAAGGATCCATGAAAACAACTAAAACCCCTGTATTATGCATGCCAGGCCAGTAGTTGGCAATGTCACTTTGTAAAGAAACACTACACGCCTATAAATTGAACACGTAATATGCATGCGCATGACATCAGCGTTTTCACAAATTCGCGGTTTTTGTTATTTACATGGAGACGATAATGGTATCATTTTCAAAAACTTGCACTTTGAAAACCGTTTTCAAAAGTTTGTGTTTTCAGGCCCCCAAAACGTTGTTGTTGTGTAAATGAATGGCCAAAATGCATAAAAAGTTTGACGTTTTTACTTGAAATGGGGTGTTGTGTAAATGGCCCCTAGGTGCTTTCGCATCAAATAGTTCTAGGAACTCGGTTATAAGAAATAGCCACTAGGATAGTTGCCCGGGAGCTAATTTCTCCCGCGGGCCATGTTGGTGGTTGCATTCGCACCGGGAATAGGAACTTTGAAGCGGCCGACAGAGGTGTCTTTAAGCGTAGCATTTACAAACGCTAAAAAACGGTGGATGGAGGATGCCTTGATCTGTGTTTGTTGTGTGTCATGGGTTTCATGATAACAGAGATGGAATGTAAACGCCTAATTTACGCGACTGAAAGAGCAAAAAGTGGGGCTATGAGATGAAATCTCCTATGACAACTTTCAGCATTACATTTCATCGAGGCGGAGAAAAGAACACAACCCTGCAGACAACAAATAATGCTGTTATTGGTGTTTTCCATGTTCATGATGTAAATATGTTTACACGGTTTTTTTAAAACGCCGGGTGTCCATGTTTGACGTGTTTGACCAATCAACATACACTTACGTCAATGATAGCTCCTATAGAGCTGGTTTAGACCCTACTCTAAAGTAGGAGCTAATTTAGTTCCCCCAAAAGAAGTTCCTAGAACTAAAATTGTTCCTAGTTCCTGCGGTGAGAACATGCCAAAATGCGGGTACTTCAGCCAAAAGTTCTAGGAACTATGAAAAGGTTCCTCTGGCGCAAAAGCCCCTTATTTGTGGGGAAATGGTGCTTAAGTATAGTTCTTGGTGGGGTAAATTGTGACAGGTGAGCGTGATTAGAAGTCTGGTGATTGTGAACAGAGGGGAGGAGTTGAGGGATCTGGTGAGCTCGTGACAAATATAAGAAATAGATGGATGAACTGTAGAAGAAAACTAATAAATCTTCTTATGGTAAAGTGGAGCTGTACTTCAGTTGTGTTTCAGAATATTTATTTTCCGGGACATAAAAACAGCTCTAAATAATATATTTTTAATATGTTTAAAATGTTTTTTTTTTTGTTTGTTTGTTTTCTGATTGATGGTTTTGAAGGTGAAGTAAATGATGAATTGTAATTTTTAGGTGAACTATCTCTTTAAGAAAGAGATGATGACAGGTAAAGTGGAACAATCCTGTATAGTCTCATGAAACTGTGGAGGGGGTGTTCAGAAATATCTTCCACACTGTGATTCGACGGCATACTAATAGCCCTCTAATTAAACATCGTCTTCACTCAGTAGCTCTGAAGTGATCTGCCAATCATTCTGCAGGAACGTATCACATCCTGTTATCTGCCAATCACGAGATGCTGAGTTCATGACAGGTGCCTACAAAACCGCTTTCTTAAAATACGGACCTGCTTTGCTTCAAACTCACAGCTGGAACCGGAACAGAAAGAGCACACATGAACATCCTGGTGGAGTTCCATGCCGTTTATGCAGATTAAGTGCATAATAAATAAGTAAAACTGATAGCTACTTTCAGACATTAGCCTGAGGGGATAAACATCTATTAGCAGATTAAACAAAAATAATAACCGCAAGTCACTCATCTTAAAAAGCAGGAAGTTAAAAGACGTCAAGGGAGGTGGTGGTGGTGGGGGGGGGGGGGGGGGGTCATTTCATGTATCCTTTCAAAACAATTGACAGAAGTTTTCATGAAAGAGAAAATAAAATCAACATTTTCATTATTCAGTGGCTGCTTTTTTTTTTTTTTGCAAAGAAAGTGACACTTAAGAGAGACACTAACCACCCTTGATAATCTGCAGAGAACCCTTAATTGAGAGTAATTAATTACACATTTATGGAAAGAATAGTCTCAGACAAGAGAATTGTTAAGGAGTCCTAGCAAGTACGACAAACAGGGAGTTTAAGTGTGGTGAGCAGGTAGAAGCTGAAAGTGACAGCTGATCCTCTGGGAGCCATAACTCCGGAGAGTGAGGGCCATAGAGAATACAGGTGTCCACACACAACTGGGTTGAAACATAGCCTACTGGTGGTGAGGAACATAATAATGGATTCAGGGTCTGACAGTGCGAGTAGACACAGCGTTCACTTGTGCTTTGAAATCTGGACCAGTTGCTATCAAAGAGATGCTTCACACGCCAAGAATGAAACTAGAGATGAGCTGAAGATTTTATACTGCATAGTCATGAGTACAGCAGCTACAAGAAGACACTCAGCAGATGATGTCCAACCTGCTTCCATCATGCCCAGGAGCCAAACATATTTGGATACATTATGGATTCTGAGTGCAACACACATTACTGTACATAAGTCTGTACTTTATTTTTTTTTAAGGAAGTCCTTTTTGATACAACAGGTGCTCAAGAAACATTTCTTATTATCAATGTTGGAAACTTTTGGAAAGTGCTGTTTGTGGAAACAGTGACAAACATTTTTCAGGAATCTCTAACATTACAAATGTCTTTAGACTCAGACTCAGATTTACTGTCCCTGTCCCATTCGGGGAATCTAAGATTGCAGCAAAGTGCAAAACACTGTAAAATTGTATTTTCACTCTTTCCTGTCACTTTTAATCAATTTAATGTGTCCTTGCTGAATACAAGTACTAATTTATTGTATTGACCCTAAACTTTTGAACAGTAGTGTATACACACACCTGATTTAGCACCACTGTAAATAATACTGTATTGAAATCTGCTATACGTACCAACACAACGTCAACAAACAGTGTTCTAGTTTTTAGCAATTATCGACAATCTTAGACTGGTTGTCAGAGCTTAAACTCGACTTTCCTGATATATTTTTACAGTATGCATTTAAAGGCCAGCTCCCCATGAGCCATAACATCTAGCCAAGGCCCAAACATGGCGTATTGATTTTTCTAATCTGTTTACTCCTCTCCTGCACTTTTGAGTAGGCTGCTGGAGAGCCTGGTTTGCCCTGGGGCGTTCAGTGGGGCCCAGCATGTTTCAGCTTTGATCATCGTTCAGCCAGCGGATTAACATATGCAGACTCTCTTCCTCCCTTTGTCGTCAAGCCTACTAATAAAACTATGGCTTCCCTCTGATCAACTGCAGGCCATGAATCAATCAACCCACCTCACGTCCTAGCCGTCTCCACAAAGATGAGATCTCTTTGTCTGCTAAAAATGCAAAGAAATCTAAGATGCTGTATTCACGCAGAACGTAAGGAAATAATACAGTTATTATTGTGCAGGTCTAGTCTTGCATGGCTAGACATTTGACTAAAAGGCATAAAGTCTGTTCTCATTGCACTGATTGGCCAAAAACTGCCATTTAACCCTATACTGTATCATATTGATACACAAAAATCTCTCTAAATTATCAACATGATCAAAACATTGCTGAAAAACCTGTTGTACACAATCTTCTACATGCCTTCTGTCATTGGATTGATAGTTCACACTTTGTTATAACTTTTTATTTGAATAACTAATTTTTTTGTTAGAAATACTACTGAGCTGAAACAGCTTTACTTCATTATACACATCTTTTTTCTTTTTCTTTCTTTTTTTTAGAAAAATCATGTTAAAATATGAGTATCAAATATAATACATCAGGCTTCTGTGGAAAGTTTATTTGTATATCTCTTAGTCATCATTGTACTACATTGCATTATATGTTTTGCCCCATAATAAAAATTTCAAAGCTTTGATCATAAAACTCAGCATTTAAATATCATCTTCATTAGGAGCAACTGCACCAAATTGCATGTCTTTGCTCAGTTTGGGCCTCTGAATAAATCTGAGATGTTTTTCCTCCTCAGGTGTGAGATCCATATTCTCCTATATCATACTATGAGCCATACAAGCCTGATTTATCAAATATGATACTCAACAAAAACATATGCAAACATTTTTTTTTAGATGTTATATGTTTTGTCTAAAGGCTCAAGGTTCCATTTAAAAAAAAAAAAAAAAAGATTTTTCTGACTATTTCATATGTCAGGATTTACAGGGTTAAAGGCAGGGTCATTATTGTAATGTTACGTGCTTTGAGACAAGGTAGTTTAACGCCATCTCATGACGCTTTTTGCTCCCTTCTGTATGTGTTCATGGGTTATGGAGGAGGCATGGCTTTGGAGATGCTCTGAAGGGAGGGTGGGATCTTATGCTTTCAAAGCTAGCTCGCTATTACTAGTCCTCTCCGAAAATTGCCTACCCTACCTTTAAACAGGAAGAGGCTGTTTTACTGACACATAAGGTGGGGTTATATGATATAGATTATATATCACAATCCTAAAACTTTGTTTAAAATTCATTTAAATAATACCAGTCTCAGTGGTCCGTCATTTGGAAAATAAAATGAACAGTAGAAAATGTACACGTATTGATTTCATAATCAGATTTTCTATCCACCCTCTGAAATCCTAACAGTGTTGAAATATGTAATGCAAAAAGGCAAGTCCTAAAAACAGAAGTGACCATATACAGTACGTTTCCTTGGACTAGCTTCATTTGTCTTGAGAATTAAATAGATCAGAGAGCACCATTTTCTGTTTCACCAGTGGTAGCCGTGCACTACACCCTTTAAATACAGACACGAGAGTCTATGACCTCCTATATTAGTCTGCGCTGGAAAAAAACGGCATTCAGTTTAACAAAAGCAAAAGCCCATCAGGGACTGTAGAGGACTGGCCTCATTGGCAGCTGATGGAAGTAGGGCACTAATGTTTCCACTGCGCATTAGCTCTGCTAAATATTTTCTGCCCTCAAAAACCCATAAGCCACTGACTCTGATACACCTGCTAATGAATTAAGTTATCTTAAATGATTAGTTCACCCAAAAATGACATTTCTGTCATTACATACTCACCCTCATGTCATCCCAAACCCATAAGATGTTCATCTTTGGAACACAAATTAAGATATTTTTAATGAAATCAAAGGGTTTCTGAACCACACATAGGCAGCAACATCATTGCACCTTTTGAGGTCCAAAGACATCATTAAAATAGTCCATGTGACTACAGTGGTTTAACTTTAATATTACGAAGTGACGAGAATACTTTTTGTGCGCAAAAACAAAACAAAAATAACTTTATTTAACAATCTGAACTGTTGTCATACGCAGTTGACGTAGTGAACTGTGTAGTGCAGGCTTACGTGTTTATGTCCGAACGCTGACTCATCGTTGGCCGGCTCCTGCGTCAGCATCACATGCATGCATCGTGCTGCTCACGTGACAGCGTTGCCCAATAATGAGTCGCCGTTCTGACGTTGAACGCAGAAGCCTGCACTGCATTCACTACCACAACTGAGTATGACAACAGTTCAGATTGTTAAATAAAGTTGTTATTTTTGTTTTGTTTTTGCGCACAAAAAGTATTCTCATCGCTTCATAACATTAAGGTTGAACGATTGTAGTCACATTGACTATTTTAACAATGTCTTTATTACCTTTCTAGACCTTAAAAAGTGCAATGACGTTGCTGCCTATGTGTGGTTCAGAAAACCTCGGATTTCATCAAAAATATCTTAATTTGTGTTCCGAAGATGAATGAAGGTCTTAAGGGTTTGGGACGACATGAGGGTGAGTACTTAATGACAGAAATTTCATTTTTGGGTGAACTAACCCTTTAATAATCACTAAACCTACATAAACTAAGACTATCATCCAAAAAGAGAGGTGAAAATTGAATTATCCAGGTACAATAATAAATGTTAAGCTTTATTAAAAGCATTTGTGGCAGAAAATAATTTCAACCTATTTCTTAGTTTGTTAAAAATAAATAACTCAGAAATTACATTAGCAACACATATCCAGAAGCTCATCCACCTAAACAACTATTCTGACCTCAAAAAGGATGATTTAGAAAAAATTACAGCCCAAATAAATCATAGTTTTTTTTTTTCAATAATAATTCCTGAAAACTCTTTAACAAAAATATGCAATTCATACTTTTAAATCCTTTAAAACACTGGCATGGTTTACTTTCATTGTAAGTGCCTTACTGTAACTATGAAGTACGCTTTTTTTAAACTTTTTTAAACATCAAAATTATTGTCTGTGGTAATCAGCATTATCCCCACAGGTGCTCTTGAAACTGCTTAATTTACACTGAACATTAAAATCATTAAATATAACAAAATATGCATAGTATTTTGCTATAAATTTGTGGTTCAATATTAAAACTTCATCATGAGACTGTTAGATGTTAGACAACAGAGAAACACATCTTCTGTGAGGCTAAATAAGCACACGCTACACAATGCACAGCTAATGGGCAGAAAACTGCAGTGAACTAAGTCCATAAACAATCCTGTGCGAGCAGCAAGGAGTACAGCGACCTTTGAATTTGGAGTTGAGGCCCTATTAAAACAGAGCCCAGCTTACTGCCAGGACGCGCATCCCCTAACCGTGGAAAAGCAATCTCGCAGCAACTGCTAGGCAATCAGCAGTGCACCGTGCGGGGTTGAGACAGCGATGACCTGCTGATTCCACAACAGCAGAGGTGAACCAGCCTCAACACACTGATGAGCGCTGCACAAACATCAAACAGGCACAGAGGACCTCCCTACGACCTGCTTCAGCAGCCCCGGCTGACGCCTGTGCCTTTTATTTGGGCTGATAGTGGAGGATGGATTGGCAAATATCGATCACGTCAGTGTTCGTAAAACTCTCCCTTCAGATTTGAGAGGTGATTATGGTTGGACCCAGCTGATGCCGCTGTGTGTCTGGGTGAGTGTGTGTGGTGGGTGATTGTGATCAAACTAAGAATCCAAACATAGCACAATCTCATCGTTTGTGAACTGCTCTTACCCTTTAGATCAGTGTTTCCCAGTGTTTTGCCTTGTGTACCCTCTAAAGCCCCATTAGTAGGCTCAAGTACTCCTTCAATCACATTAAAAACTAAAATGTGTTTCTTTTAAAGGGGATAGTTCAGCCAGAATTAAAATTCTGCCATAATTTTTTCTTCTCTTCATGTTGTTCCAAACCTGCATGGCTTGCTTTCTTTAATAGAACACAAATAAATATAATACATGTTGTTTTTTGTCCACGCAATGTAAGTCAATGGAATCCAATGTTGTTGTGGACTCTATAGACAACTTTAATTGTATTAAAAAAAAAAAAAAAAAAAGCAGAAACATTCTTCAAAATACCATCTTTTGGGTTCTGCAATAGAACAAAAGTCATACAGGTTTGAAACAACATGAGGATGAATAAATAATAATAATATTCGTTCAAATTCTATGACAGGAAACTTCACACCGCAACTATAATGATAGTGACACAGAGGAACAATATTGTGGAATCACTTTCAACTGATGAATAATAAAAACATTAACAGCCAATTAGAATCCATCCTGCTTTAAAGAGCTCAATCATTTAAAGTGACGGATGACGTAGCTGCAATGCGCACTTACTGTATAATAAACAGAATGTTATCATGTGTTGGTGTGAATGCTATATAGTTATCAGTTATTGTTAACTACAGGCTTTACAATAAATGAAAATTCTGTCATCATTTACTCACCCTCAAGTTGTTCCAAAACTGTATGAATTTCTTTCATTTGCTGAACACAAAAGAAGATATTCTGAAGAATGTCAGTAACCAAACAGTTGATGGACCCCACTGACTTCCATAGTATTTTATAGTATTTTTTCTCCATACTCTGGGATTTAATGGGGTCTATTAACCGTTTGGTTACCTCTATTCTTCAAAATATCTTCTTTTGTGGGTGGGTTTCATTTCTGGGTGAACTATCCCTTTAAGACAGAATTTTTCATTTTCGGGTGGTGAAACTTGATGGAATTTAATTATCATAGAAGATTAACAAGTATGAAAGATCACCTTAAAGTGAAATACACTGACATTTGAACATGTTTTTAAGATTTCTCAGCAGAGCAAATCCATAAGCTACACTCAAAACTTTGGAGTCTACATTTTCATTCTATCCACCGACCACCAAACCCTACGCACATGATTCTGGGATATAATAGACAGCAAAGGCATGTTGCAGTTGAATGAGAGCATTGGATTCGGACGTGTCTTGATGCCTTCCTACCTCTGTTTGCTGCATTTTTCAGCTCTTGGGGAGCCGAAATTGAAAGTACCCCCTTGAACGTTCACAAATGCATGTTCCTCTGGTTGAGTCTTGATGAGGGGCATCCTGGGTAGAAACAAAGACAATAAAGGTGAGAAAAACACTGACATTACAGGGCCACAAATGCAATAAAACTCATTCTCTAAATTCCAACATATATCGGAGTTACAGTTAACACCTCCTTCATTTCCAGCAAGTCTCTTTGTCGGAATGGAGACTCCAGTAAGGAACAGTGCCAGTGGACTCCAGACAGGCACTCTCTCCCCCCTTGTGTTTGCAATAGGAAAGGAGTGTTATTAATTAAGGATACGAAGCAGATTTTGACAAGGGTTCCCGAGTGGCAAGCGGTGTGGATTCTTGGCGTTGACCTGGCCCAGCGGGGGTAGCAAGCGCGTTTGAGGAAGGGGGTGGAGGAGGGTTGTGCTGGCTCCATGCTGGCAGCCAGGCCTTCCACGTCTGCGTTGGTGCTTTGAAGTGTCACCTTGAGAGAAGAGCCAGTGGCCGGGTAGTGGAGGGAGCAGGAGCAATGAAAGGAGTGGCACCACTTGCGTTGCCAGACACGGCGCTTTTAATATTACATGGGCTCCCGTCCATCTCTCTACACATGCTGGATATTGCTTCTACTTGATTTATTCAGAAAGTGGATCTTTCTCTGCTCCGTTTCATGCTGTGGTTCAAGTTAACACCTGTGCAGGTTTTAGCCAGCCTTCTGCACTTGAGTTTGGTGTGTCAGGTTTGTCTGTAACTTTCAATGAAAAGACATAAAGTGTCCGTCACAGCGATGCTTTAACAGCAAATTGAATGGATCAATTAAGATGGGTTGGCAGTACATCAAGCCGTGACATATATACTTAAAAAATGTCACTATATATAATGGATCATGCTTATTACACAGCTACTCATCAAATAAATAAACATGTGGACATTAAATAATTATTTGAGTTATTTTATAGTAAGGTGACCAGATTTCTAAAATGGAAACGGGCGACATTTCCTGTTTGAGTGGTCAAAATATCACCGAAACCTCATTCGTTATGATCTATTAATAAAAAAATGGGGACAATACATTTTTGAATGTGATTTTTAAAAATATAGTATTACATTAATAATTATTATGATTTAGTTTGATTATTAGGGTTTTTGTTCTGGTTTTAATACAATTCAACAAAAAACTATTACACTATTAATAGTAACCATTGTAAAAGCAGTTGAAAACAATATGTTATAACAAAAGCACATTACAAAAATGAAACATAAATATAAGATAAAACGGCATTTAACAAATATTTTTAACACTGAATTTAATGTTTTCATTTTCACAAGGTGTAGGCCCTATACATAATTATTTTGCATTTTAGACACATTTTAAGCACAAAGTAAGTTGCAAGTGTATTACTATTTATTTATTCATATTTAAGTGTACCTTCACAACGCGATATAGATATAGTTAAGATGTGTGTGTAAATGCTGCGTTGTGACTGCGGAACTTTTGGGGACGTTTAAAATTGTGCAAAACAATCCCGCACCCTGTTGAGGTCCTGTTATAAAACACATACAACCAGTTTTACTTTAATTTAACTTGAATAGTTAGTATGTTACTACCTTGAAACCGTTAACGATGTTTCCTTTTATAATTGAAGATAATGGCGCTCTGCTCTGGTCCAGGTTACGCTCTTCGCGAAGTAGCAGCGCGCGGGCGCGACCAAGTGTAGCAGTCTAGCTGCACAGCCCCCTCTGTTGGTGAACATAATCACTACACGATTACTCCGATAACCAACACGCTGCTGTATATTGTTTTTTGCAATGTATTTGCGGTTGTTTTGAATTTAAACGAGCTGTAAAACAGGGACATTTCCGGGGACAGCTCCAGTCGGGGACAGAACACCAAAAACCGGGACTGTCCCCGGAAAACGGGGACGTCTGGTCACCTTATTTTGTAGGCTAATCTTATCTGGATATACCTTTAAGCTTCTGCTAAGGAATAAAAATAATCAGTGACAATCAGCCTAGCAACAAAATAAACTGCTACATTATTATTACAGTGATATTAATACAGTGATATTATTATTACAGTGATATTAATACTGAAGTCCTCTGAATTAATTTTCACTAGCTCTGGTTGCCGCCATTGCAATGCTGAATGCCGCGATTGACCAATCAGAATTGAGTAGGCCAGAAAGCCGCGTAAAGTGCGGTCACATTAGTGAAATTTCATGGGTAAAGAGATAAGAAAAACAAACTCCCATTGTCAAGAGTGTAGTGATGTGTGACGCACAAAAAATTCAAGCAGATTTGTGTTGGTCCGCTTGAGGAAATCTTGGAATTTAAAGGATTTCGCCTGCTAAAATTCACCTAACAACGTAACAAAATTACATAGGCAGCCTACATATTGTACGCCGTACTTTAAAATATAAAAAGTCAGCTAAAATTCTGTCCATGTTTGACAACAAAAACGGTGATTGTGGACAGTGGCTGCAAAAAAAAAGTAGAATTGCTGGTGTATTTGAAACAGGAGAAAGGTATTTTGAAAAGATTTTTCACACCCGTCCCAGATCATAAATAGCAGTTTTAACTCCCCTGATTAGTTCTGACATCCGCAGCCTTTTATCTCTCCCTCCATCTTGCTTTTTTTAATCAGATTAACCCAAATGGGCATCCTTTAATGGCCCCTTTTTTTAGAAAAGCCGAAAGAGGATGATAATTAAAATAATTAAACCACTGGGATTGGCGCGCGCATCCCTTGTTCTCTTTCTCTCTTTCCCCTTTTGCTCTCTTTTCCTTTCTTCTCCCCTTTTTAAGTTTTGAGTCTACTTGGCTAACAGATTCAGAAGTGAGGAAAGCACAAACCACCCTCAGTTAATTGAATTTACTCTCATCTCAAAGGTCTAACACGCGAGATTTCCCCCCTCCCGTGAAACCGGATTTAGAGGTGTGTGTGTGTGTGTGTGTGTGTGTGTGTCAGCTGTCTAAATCTGATTGCAGGGGTGGGCTCAAGTATAAACGCTCATATTCATTCTTTTTCTGTGCACTTTGCGTTTAGCTAAACATAAAGCAAAAAGTATCCTCTTTAACGATTATTTATTCATGGACTTTTAAGCTATTAATGAGGACAAATGAAGTCGTTTTTAGGAGTGTCAGTATGAAATATGCTTACCAAAATGATCTTGTTTTGCATTTCTGCTTCAGCATGTGTCCATATGGAATAAACAAAAACATTTAAATATAACCGGGATTTTAGGATGCCGAAAAATGAGCATGATACAGTATTAAAATAATATTTTATGATTTTTTTAATCACACTAAGACGCATCAGTTCCAGGAAAGATAAGGGGGGAATGCAAAAATAATAATTATTCGTGTTAATTGTAATGAGTTTTGCCTTAACTGGGCTTCTAATTATACCCAAGACCTAGATACTAGGCTACAATACTGAAAGTATTTCACACATTTTCACAGTTGGATACAGTTATCCTTTAATTATAATTTTCAAATGCATAAAAAAATAAAGATGAGCCCTTGATACCAGGAATCTACAGCACTTTCAAGAGAAAACGGAGAAATAATGAAATAAAAATAAGACTCTTTATAGCCCAATCATGACTGCATGGCACTGCTTTAACTCCACGGCTTGCCTCCTCCTGTGTCCTGACAATTTCACTGGGTTGCATTTCAAGTTGGCAAAGAGAGAAGAGAAAAATCCCTTTGCTGTGAATACTTAAGATTTATACTTAAAATTTCATACAATCTTTGAAAACATTGAGGAGCAATTTCATATTTGCACTGACATCTAATTTCTCAAGTAGATTCTGAAATCACAAATTGGTATGGATTCCCTCTGCGTCCAATTATTCTGCATCAGTTTCCCTGACCCCTCAGAGTACTGCTAAATTAAACATAAGATTTTTTTTTTTTTTGACTCAGTCATGAAATAGTCCTACATATGCACACGTTTGATAAACTAATCTTACTTTCTCAGTTGTAGTAGCTCTCGTCGTGTTTCGCTCTGCCACTGAATTTAAACAAGACGCGCAGAGAGGGAATAATTGCACCATATGTGCCATACTTATGTTTAGGTCATGATCTACATAAAATATAAGCTGTATGAACTCCATTTGGTTCACAGATTTCACAAATATATATTATTTGGACATCTGGCTTAGTAGATGAAAATGACTGTTTTGGGTAAATAATTTAAACAAATAATAATAGCTAATAAGCTAATCTGGCAGGGAAAACATTAAACTCCATTTGCTGGTCTCCCAGCCTAGCCAAAACTGGATTAGCAGTGTCATTAGCTAGTTTTCCAGCCTGGCCTGCTGTAATGTACTCAAACCACTTTAAAACCAGACGAGGAGACCAGATAAGACCAACAAGCTAGTGTAGACTGATTCAAGCTGTTTTTTTTTTTTCGACCAGGACAGCTGAATCTTACAGAACTATATGTTTTTCGCGAGGAATGGCAAAAACTTACTTGTAATATATCGTTTGACCTCAAATGAACATGGATGCTAATCTGCAGATATGCTTGAGCCGTTACGCTCAGGAGAATCAATAGCGTTTCGACTGCACCTGTTGATTGATAGTTGATAATCAAGAGCAACAGTGCCCTCTAGTCGTCGATCATGTGAAGAACCTCTTTGTGGATGAATTTTGCTGTCGATTATCTGCTTACTTTTAGGAAATATTTCATTAGTCATGAAAAATAAATGAAATATATATATATATATATATATATATATATATATATATATATATATATAAATAATAGTTTACTAAACTGTTTTATTAGTGTTTTTGGCAATAATAATAATAACTATATTTCAAATGTCTTCAGGTAGGAGAGAATTTTTTTTTTTTTTTTAAAATACCATAATCCTAAATATTATTTGAAACTTAAAGGGATTGTTTATACAGAAATTACATTAAAGGGTTCACCCAAAAATAAAAATTCTGTCATTAATTAATCACCCTCATGTCGTTCCACACTTGTAAGACCTTCGTTCATCTTCGGAACACAAGATATTTTTGATGAAATCCTTAATGTTATGAAGCAACGAGAATACTTGTGAGCCAAGAAAACAAAATAACTTTATTCAACAATATCTAGTGATGGACGATTTCAAAACACTGCTTCATGAAGCTTCAAAGCTTTACGAATCTTTTGTTTCGAATCAGTGGTTCGGAGCATGTATCAAACTGCCAAAGTCATGTGATTTCAGTAAACGAGGCTTCGTTACATCATAAGTGTTTCGAAACGTTTCAAAATGTCAATGGTTCACGTGACTTTGGCAGTTTGATACACGATCCGAACCACTGATTCAAAACAAAAGATTCGTAAAGCTTCAAAGCTTAATGAAGCAGTGTTTTGAAATCACCCATCACTAGATATTGTTGAATAAAGTCGTTATTTTGTTTTTTTGGCACACAAAAAGTATTCTCGTTTCTTCATAACATTAAGGTTGAACCACTGTAGTCACATGAACTGTTTTAAATATGTTTAAATAAGCTTTCTGGGCATCTGAAAGTGTTAATTATCTTGCTGTCAATTGGGAGGCCTCACTGAGCCATCAGATTTTATCTAAAACATCTCAATTAGTGTTTCGAAGATGAACGAAGGTCTTACGGGTGTGGAACGACATGAAGGTGAGTAATTAATGACAGAATTTTCATTTTTGGGTGAACTAACCCTTTAAATGTTGCTCAAAACAAATATGCATTTCATCTGTGGAACACAAAAGGAGAAATTTGAACAAAATGTCTTTTAAATACAATGTCAATAAGTGACTAAAGATGTCAAACCTAAAGACAGACACACACACAAAAAAAAAAAAAAAAAAAAAAAAAAAAAAAACTCCTGTATGGTGTTCCAAGTCTTCTAAAGCCTCTCTGAGAAAAAAAAAAACTGAGATTTTGTTTGTTAGGTTTTCAGTTCTAATGCATTCAATTATAACTAATTAAACATTAATTCAAAGTAGTATGCGCACATCCAAAAATAACTTCACCAGGTGCTCGATCAAAAGAAATGCAAAAGAACTGCCCAGAGAAGTTTAATAAATTGTAACATTTGTTGCAAACATTGCAATTTATTAAACATCTTCGGGAGCAGAAATAGCAGTGTGTCAGTTCTTTTGCATTTCAACTAATTACAATTAAATTATAACAAAATAAGTGCATTTGAAACTGAAATGCAATGAAATTCATAACTTCAGTGTGACTTAAATGTGCCCAAATGCATTTTATACCTAAAAACCCAAATGGCAATTGTCTGCCTGTAGTCTTTGTAACAAATTTCTTCAGCAAGCATTGCACATTTAAATCAGCTTCAAATCAACAGCCAAGGAAGCGATGTTTTTGTGCCAGCATAGCTTGTATGCCTCAAATTGCATTTCATTTCCATTCCAGACATCAAAGCGAAATTAATCAAGGCAGAAAATAATCAAGACAACCCCAAATCTGTAGTGCAAAACATTGAAGATGATTTTATTTTTGTCATTCACAGTTAACACAAGCAACTGCTTAAAGAACCTTTTCCAACCGACCCTGCCTTCCCTCCCACAACAAACCCCAGAACCTTCATCTCCAGCAAAGGAGCTAATATTCAACCGTTCCTTTCATTTCACGCTGATTGTACCTTGTATCTTAAGTCATAGTTCCTGTTGTTGGCATTAAAAGAGGATTGTTGTACATGCTCTAGATAGCAAGGCAGAAGGAACAGCAGAGACTTCAAGGGGACAACAGGATTTGGGAACAATTTGAGTATGACTATCAAATCCGCAATTCGTAAATGACACTTGACTATCAACGCAGCCATTTTGTGGAAAGTCTGAGATATTTTACACCATCTACTTGGCATCGTAAAGCTCTCATCGCTACAGTCCACATACTTCCAGCTCGACAAAATCTTGAGTCTTGTATTTACCCCCTCAAACTGATATGTGGTAGTATAAGAATAGATGTGCTTGAATAATACAACAAAAACCAGTACATTATAACTCTACAAAATACTGTCAATGTCTTATTGAGTATTTGGCACTCAAGAAGCAAGCTTAGTAATAATATACTTGAACAACTGCAGTGCGCTGAAGTGAGAGGGTAAAAGACAGATCATCCATAATATTATAAGTTACCTAACTGAGTTCTGAGAGAATATGATGACTGAGCTTGAGACTGAAGGTTAGTATCGTCAAAGCGAATTACTTGACTGACGTCTGACTTTTATTTCATAGTAGAATAAGGCTTCGAAATGGGCATCTAGATTTTAATTGCAATGTTTTATAGAGATTACAGAAGGATAGGAATAGTATTCTATGGCCGTTGTTTGATTTCGACGCATTATAACTTTAAAAGCACTGGTGCGTGACTGGTAATACTTGAAAAGCTAAAAAGGAGGATAGGACAAAAAATAAATAATTAAAAAAATATAAAAACATGTCAAACCTTCCTCTAATTTGGCTGTATCATTTCTTGAACCCAGATTTAGTCTAGTCCAAGACTATAACGGATTTTTTTCTGTAATGAGTAACATCTGACAGTGCAATTTAACCCAGAATCAAGTCTGGGATACAGGCCATCATTTTCCACATACACACACACAGACATCGCACATACATGGAAACATATTAAAGATAAACATGACTTGAGCACATAAAAATGCACATGACATGTCTAAAAGGTAATGGAACACTGACTCCTGCTTGGCACAAGACAACCGTCCAACCGACTGACCGACCACCCCGCCTCCCGGCATCCAAACACACACACTTCAGCTCTGTGCGGATGAGCTGTGAGGGTGTAAGCATTGTACCTTTACTACAAATGTATCAACTTATATTGCTTCTAACAGGCTAAATGCAAAGCTTCCACATGCTGCAACAGTTACTTGGTTAAAGAGACCGGATAAATTAGCAAAGATTAAAAAGAAAAGATGCAGCGGTAACATTTCTGGTAAACAACGACATTGTGTGACCACCTCTATACACGTCATTTTAGTCTATGCTTTCCAATTGTCTGATCTTGGTGAGGGTTTTACTAATTTATTGGCTCCAAATCCTGTTGTCGGCTTGTGGAAATGTGACAGATAACACTGAAAATTGAAAGAGTCTTGACTTACACTCTAATAATCTAAATTCGCACATCTCTACCTCCCTCTTTTGCACCATTTTTCCATAACTTTAGCTGTGCTCCTGATGACTTGCGTTGTAGTCCATGATCCTTAACGGCTGCTGCCTGGGCCGCTCTGGGCATCTTGAGCCATACGTGTCTCGGTTTTTAGCTCTCTGAGCATCAGGTTGGGTTTCTTTAGCAGATGTGATGAGCGTGAAGCTCTGCGCAGCAGTGGAGATGGGCGTACTCTTCGTTGTCGGCTCAACGCAGAGCTCAGTCTTCAGGCCTTGCGATAGACCAGTGAGACGCGGAGGTGGGGTTTCTTCATCGTCACACTGGCTCTCGCTTTTGTTGCGGAACAGCTCTCTTGCCCGCATACCCAGAAAGCTCTTGGCGCTGGGGTAGGAGCCTACGGTGATTGGGGTGTCAGAAGCGACCAGGGGTCCTGGGGGTCCCAGCAGGGAATGAGGACGGTGAGGGGGCGGTTCCACTAGGACAGGTGGGGGAGTGTCTCGATTGCCGTTTACAGAGTTGGCCGCGGAAGGGCTGGCCTTGGGCTGCCTTGGCGATAAAGTGCTGCCATTGCCACGCGGAGACTGAGGTGACTTGCCTTCCTCTTTGGTGGCTGTTTTTACTGCGCCGTCCACCACTATGACACTGTGACACCAGAAACAACCAGAAAAAAATGTCACAATCTTAAGAACTTTATGCAACAATGAGATTGAGGTTGGGGGGGGAGGGAAACAGACCAACTTGTCTTGTAAACATGTCACAAAAACAGGAAACAAATTGGTGTCCTGTTACTTTTTTTTTTTTTTAAGAGCAATAAAGTCAAGTTCTTTAGAGAGAGAATTATTAGATATGTGAGACAGATAACTATAACATAACATAAAATTAACATAGCACGAAAAACAGTGAAAGATTATCTAGCAATTAACACATTAGTGCATTTGATTTGCATTTACACACATTTTATCTTGCCAATCTACCCGTTCAAGTGATTTTAAACCATTCAAATCCAAGAAGAGGCAAAAGAGTGCTCAATTTGGTACTTGCATGCCGTTATCTGTACATACAGCCGCACACACAGAAAGCCATGTTTTAGATAGCATGTGAACACCCAGTTGATTCCTCTTTTGCGTCTCCTTGCGCTTGAATAGACACATACACCAAAATTATGTTAAAATACCCGACTCATTAAGTATTCTCTTAAAGGGTTAGTTCTCACAAAAATGAAAATAACCTCATGATTTACTCACCCTCAAGCCATCCTAGGTGTATATGACTTTCTTCTTTCAGACGAATACAATCAGCGTTATATTAAATAATGTCCTGGCTTTTCCAAGCTTTATAATGGCAGTGAATAGAGGATGAGATTTTGAAGCCCAAAAAAAAAAAAAAAAAAAAAAAAAAAATATCAACCATCCATCATAAAAGATAACCACTTGGCTCCGGGGGGTTAATAAAGGCCTTCACAAGCGACGCACTTGTGTAAGAAAAATGTCCATATTTGAAACTTTAAAAATTAAAATAACTAGATTCTGACAAACTGCCGTATGCATCGATTTACGGTGAAAGAGTGAACTCTGACTCGACGCTTGAACGTGGAATTGCAGAGGAGAGAGCAAAACAAAACACCGGTCACGGATTAGAAGTCTAAATCGAGAATGATGAATGGATGCACTTTTTTGGGCTTCAAAATCTCATCCTCTATTCACTGCCATTATAAAGCTTGGAAGAGTCAGGACATTATTTAATATAACTCTGATTGTATTCGTCTGAAGAAGAAAGTCATTTACACCCAGAATGGTTTGAGGGTGAGTAAATCATGGGGTAATTTTTATTTTTGGGTGAACTATCCCTTTAAAAACAGTAATTTATGTCTTAAAGGGGACCTATTATGCCCCATTTTACAAGATGTATAATAAGTCTCTGTTGTCCCCAGAGTGTGTATGTGAAGTTTTAGCTCAAAATACCCAACAGATAATTTTTTATAGCATGTTAAAATTGCCTTTTTGTGGTTGACCAAAAACGCGCCGTTTCAGTGTGTGCCCTTTAAATGCAAATGAGCTGCTGCGCTCGGCCTAAGAGGGCGGAGCTTCACGAGCTGATTCTCTGGTGTCAGGAGTCAGTCAGGATGCACTATAATGTCAGAAACTGTGAATATATGCTGCATGGAGATAGAACAGGTATAGTTTAGATCAATTACGGTTATAACTTATATTGTCTTCTTGTTTTTATCCACTGTATTAGTACAAGTCTGTTGTACCGTCCGAATGATGACCAGAACTTTACAGATGAGTTTTATGATGTATATTGTACTTCATACAAAAGATGAAGCATCTGTTTTCACTCTAGAAAATCTCTGTAAGAGCTTAATAAAACACAGTGCAAGTGTGCATTAAAATATTATCCATAAACGCTCTCTCTTTCCCTTGTATTATCATCAACATACACAGTGAATTACACAGAAACACTCATTACAACTAACAGTAAACAAATATATAAATACCTTATGCCTTTTCGGGTGGTGCTTAATAAACTGGTAAACTTTATATCCGTAAATCTCCGATAAACTGTAATAAAGTGCTCTCACCTTCATTACTGCTGTATCCAGTATCACTCTGGAGACTGTAATTACAGCTTAAGCTGGATCATGAACAGTTTGTACTTATATATCCTTGAGTAGCGCATTTTTAGCACAACCTCTGTTTTGTATTGTCCCTTTGTATTGATATTTGTTCACAAAGCAGTCTGGTGTGAAATAATTCGCGCAGACATAAACGAATTTCGGTAGAGTTGAGGGAGCATTTTCTTGGAAAATAAAATGAATCCACCTCATCTTCAGCGGCTCAGATTTTGGGAGCAAATGGAGAGAGCTATGTGGATTAATCCATCCAGCTACAGAACACCTAAAACGCTTGGGAGACATTCTCGTCAGTGCAGCAATGGCGGACTGTATACAACTTGCTGTGAACTCGCTCAGGGCGGTTCTATGTTAAAACGGCAGAGTCTGTCAACATTCGTGGGCGGAGCCTATGGCTAATGTGACATCACATTGCCAAGGATCTGGAAACGGCTTGTTCTGAGACACTGCTTATGATTTATGGGGATTAAAAAAATAAATAAAAAAAAGGAGTGGTTGGATTTTTATCATTATAGGGTGATTGTGTACACACACTGCCAACACACATTTATGTCCAAACACCATGCAAAAGTGAATTTTGCATAATAGGTCCCCTTTAAGTGAACGCACAGTTGAGAAAGAAATCAGATGTGTATCATATAACTTTATTTGTAAATCTTTTTATTTGTAACTTTTTTTTCTATTGCATTTATCAATGCTTGTAATTAGAGTATTTGTTATTACTTTATTACTGACTGTTTACTTGTCTTTTATTAGTCAGGTTAGTAGTTTTGCTGTGATATTGAAGTACTTAAAGTATGCCTTTAATTATAAATGGAAAGCAAAGTTACATTTACCCCCCACCCCACTTTTTTTTTTGGTTGCTCTGAAAAATGTTCCGATCTGTGACTCAAACACTGTAATATGATCTGAACTGTAATTTTTTGATCCATTGCACCATTAATATATATCACAAACTATGTTCAGAGACTGCACAAACTGTGAACCTCATATAAAATAAAGTGTACCTACAAATAATTAATGAAAATAATGCAAAAAAATATAGAATTTAAATTTAAATCAACTCTGCTCAGAGTACATATGGTCCCGCTCTAAATAGTGTTAAAGTAACACTGAAGCAGAGTTAAAGTTAATCAGATAATTAAGCAATTACTTAAGTGATGATTGAACATTAATGATGAACACCTGCTCTTAACAAGCAGAATCACTGAAGAAAAGAGAAACACAAGAACTACAACTGACTTCAGCCACAGCCTTAGATGAAATCAACTGAAGATAAAAGACATTAAATAGAAAGATATGATTAATAAATAAAAGATATGATTAAAATTTCTGATTCACTTATTACTAACCAGATTGACTTTATTTCTGTCAGATGTCTAAAGAAGTTCTTATTGAGAATTAACAGTGGTTTAGATGTTGGTGTTTTATTGGTCAAAAAATTATGCCACCATCATGGTGGTCAGGGTTTGTTTTAGTTGGGCTCTTGACACTTTTATGTCTATAAAATAGTTTGTGTTTGAGCAATTGCAATAGTGTTTCACAACAAACACTTGTACATTACTGGAACAAAAGACTGAAGGAGCAGATCTGCTTGAATTTTCTGCTTGAAAGCCCTATCAAATGAACATCACAAAGAGGGCTCTTTCTCTTTGGTTTCTTGACTGAGATTCAGCTATTGCAAAATTGCAACAAAAACAAAAAAAATTCCATTAAACAAATGCCACTGTAACGCTTCAATGCTAAAAATGAGCAACTATTACTGCTCAGGCTTATACATGAAAACATAGCATACAATCCTCAACAGTGGTGACAATAATTATTCATACTGCAGTGCATGATAGGAGTTTTGTCCTATGGTGATACCCAGCATGCATTGCAGCGTGAAGCGTTTTTTTATCACCATTGTTGAGATTCATATGCTGATTCTTGATGTCTGTGTGTGTCTAAGTAATGCTGTTTAAATGTTGTTTAATCAGATCTTCAGAGATTTCACGATTTTTATCTTTAGTTGATTTCATCTAAGGCTGTGACTGAAGTCAGTTGTAGTTCTTGTGTTTCTCTTTTCTTCAGTGATTCTGCTTGTTAAAAGCAGGTATTCATCACTAATGCTCAATAATCACTTAATTAATTGCTTAATTATCTCATTAACTTTAACTCTGCTTCAGTGTTATTTTAAACACTATTTAGAGAGGGACCAAAAGTACTCTGAACAGAGTTGAGTTAACTCTGGGCATTTTGCTGTGTATTCATGGAAAGTGCCAACAGCACAAACGGCATCATAAAATCATACAAACACAGAAGAAGTAGCATATTGGACCGGACAAATCGCAAAGTAAATGTTTTTATATCTGAATAACACTAATTCTTTCAGGTTTTCAGTCTTACCTGGGCTCAGTGGAACTGCGGGGCTCAGTGGCGCCCTCTGCCGGTAAGTCTAAAGCAGTGGCAGAGGAGTCTTCTGTTTCCAGCCTGCTGTAGAGCTGCAAAAGCTCAGTCTGCAGAGCGAGAGTTATCCGCCTCTGTGCCTGATATCTGCTCTCAGAGGCTTGCAGTTCCCCTCTGAGCAAAGGCGAATAAGAACAATTGTGAGACATTGTAAAACGATGGAATTAAACAAGAAAGCATGTCATATAGAACACTGAGGGGGAAGAGTTAATAAATGTAAAGATAAGTTGTTTGTATGCTATAAACAGCCTTCACCGAGACCAAAACAGATCATACTTGGCTTGAGCCTTGACATCTTCAAGAAATTTCTTTTGTTCTGCAATCAGGTGCTCTTTCTTCGAGAGTTGAGTCTCCAGCTCCGCCACTCTCTGCTGAGCAGCATCCAGCTTTTGGCTCTGAAGTAACAGATTCTGTTTAAGACGCTCTGTCTCCTTCCCCCAAGACATCTGCAGCATCTGCACCTCCTACAGGAGAGACAGAGAATATAACGCACATCGTATTTATGGCAAACATGAAAGAGACGCTGGGTTTCTCGTTCTTTTGACTTGTACCTTGCTAGTATCCGGTCCGGCCTGATGCAGCTCCTGAACACACAGTTTATGAGCTTCTCCCAACAGCAACAACTGCTTATTTAGAAAACTCAACTGCTGTTGAATACTTTCACTTGACGACAACTGAAAAGAGAACAAATAATGAAAGGGGAAAATAATGATGATAATCACACCATACTCAACAATTTAAAGGGACAGTTCACTCCAAAATTAAAAATCATCATTTACTACAGTAAATACACTCAAACTGACTGAAAGATATAAGATTGGCTCTTTTTTTGAGCTCAAGAGAAAGGGGGTGATTATTTTTACCTTGGCAGTGAGCTGGTTCAGCAGGTGTCCTGTGTGGCAAACCTTGTTATTCGCCTTCTGAAGCTCCGCCTCCATCTCACCTATTCTCTTCTGGCATTCTTGTACCTTACTCTGATTAGAGGATCATGGATGCATAATAAATCATCATGCTGTTTCTGAATGTTGTGGCCATCTCATTTGCTATCATTAAAAGTATGGGCTCAGTAAGATGTCTTACTATGTGTGAGTCAAAGACAGAAGTGTTTAAAGCACCTGTAACTCTTGGTTTTTGGTGTAGTAGTCATCCCTGGCCTGCTGAAGTTGGCGTATCTGGCTGTGCAGGCGTGTAACTACAGTCTCTCGGTCATCCCAGAGCTGCCGGTATCTCTGCTGCTCCACCTGCAGACTCTCTCTCAGAGACATGATGTCCACATTCTGCAGATTCAGCTGGTCCTTCTGTTGAAACAAACACATGGATATACAATCAACTGCATTAGTCTCTGCCACCCTCTAGTGGTCAACAAAGGTGAAAGTCTGGTGCCTCCAAACTAGCCTTGCGAAAAAGATAACTATTCACAGTTCACCATTTTATATGTAGTAGCTTTAATTCTAACAGATGACTCAAACCTAATGCTTTTCGATAGGTCATGAAATTGTGTTTAAGTTACCATAGCGTTATTCTGCTCCTCGAGCGCAGTAGCATTGATGATGCGCCGAAGCAGACGTCGATTACGTACAGCATGCTGCTCTCTCTTGTAGCGCTCGTACAGGAGCTGGTTGTGGAGTAGCAGCAGCTGACTGCGCAGTGTCTGCAGCTCATCCAGAGGAGCAGAACCTGTGCATGAGAAAGAAAGAAAGAAAGAATTAAGCATTAAAGACTTTTTTTTTTTTATCATTCTGCTTGCAAAAAGCACCTTTCTCCTTTGAAGGCCATTTAAAAGTAGTTCTTTTCAAGAATCATGTAAATCAAAAATATTGAATTTAAATATTAAATATTAAAGTAGATGTTTTACCAGTGCCCAACTTTTTGCAAGGCTCTTACATACTTAAAAACATCCTACAAAAACAAAGGTTTTCAGTTACTAACAGCATTAAATATAGTATAGGATAGGTTAAAGATAGGTATATTGGTCACCCATGACTAATATATTACACAACTAAAGTGTCCAAAAATAGGGGTGTTACTGAAATAAAGTGTGTATTAATCAGCTTGTCACATGATAATAAAGATGGCCGCCACCATACTGGGTCCACCCTGAGGAGATGAAAATAGTATTTTCTATGGAACATTTAAGTATAAGTAAGTGTACATTTTAAACATACATGTCTAAAGCATGATTCGTAACTTTAGGTGTAAAATGTTATATCAAATGAAAAAATTACTTAAAGGGTTAGTTCACCACAAAAATGAAATTTCTGTCATTTATTACTCACCCTCATGTCGTTCCACATCTGTAAGACCTTCATTTATCTTCGGAACACAAATTAAGATATTTTTGATGAAATCCGAGGTTTTTTTTATCTCCCATAGAAAGCAATGTAATTACCACATTCAAGGTCCAGAAAAGTAAATTGTTGAATAAAGTTGTTATTTTTGTTTTGCTTTTGTGCACAAAAAGTATTCTCGTTGCTTTATAACATTAAGGTTGAACCACTGTAGTCACGTTGACTATTTTAACGATGTCTTTACTACTTTTCTGGACCTTGAATGTGGTAATTATGTTGCTTTTTATGGGGGATAAAAAAAACTTCTGATTTCATCAAAAATCTCTTAATTTGTGTTCCGAAGATGAACAAAGTTCTTACGGGTGTGAAACAACATGAGGGAGAGTAATTAATGACAGAAATTTCATTTTTGGGTGAACTAACCCTTTAAAGTTTACTAAATTTTGTGTCACCCTTAAGTCTTTCTTTCTTTTGTGTAACATAAAAGAAGATATTTTGAGAAATCTCTTTTTTATTGTTACAATGAAATTTCATGGGGTCCAAAACTGTTGGATTATCATCGTTCTTCCAAATATCATAGTTTATACTTTAAAAAACGTAAAGCTGAGTTTATGATGACAGAATGTTAATTTTTTGGTTGTACTATCCCTTTAATGCTCCTTTAAATGTTTATCCCCGGCTGAATACAGTATTGTTTCTCTGGACTCTGAAAGAACCACTTTTCCACATGAAGCTGAATGTGTGCTCATGCAATGTTGTTTACCTCCAAAGTGTGTCCAGTCAGCTGACTTGCTTGGCAGGGGCAATCTGAGAGCAATTGCGGAAATGTTGGAAGAAAAGGGAAAAAAAAACACAGGGAATCAACAAGGTCAGTGGCAATGTGACAATAATTTCGGACACACTGCTTTTTTGGCAGAGGAAGTCTTTCCTCACAGAACCCTCTCTGACCAGAACCAAAACGCCTCAATTTGTGTGAGCCCAGTAACCCAACTCAATTATGTGTCTTCTAGTAAGGCCTGTGCAGGGCAGGAAGAGAGAGAGAGACAGAAAGAGCTCTGATTGTTTTCAGTTAACACAGGCTCTGCTGTTGCACTGTGGACAGTTTTGCGTGGCAGTGGATGTGACATGGGACAAAGCAGACAGTTGTTTCATTGTGATAACGAGTTAGTGGGCAAATCTGCAACTAGTCTGATCCAGTTTTTCTTAAAGAGACTCAGCACTCAGAGCCACCAGCAGCCCTTTAGCAAATCTTACAGATTGGAAACTAAACTTTTTACATTTTCTAAAGAAAATTAGTTATTCATCATGAGGAGGGTGTTCGGAGAGATTATTAGTGTGATATACAGATATAAATAAAGCTGACTTGTCTTAATAAAAGGGGTATGAGCTTGCCAAGACCACTTAAAAGTACCTCTCCAAATATTAATCATCAAATATGCCTTTTATATTTTGTCATGTCACACGTTTTGGTAGAAATGTGTAAAGTCTGGTTAGAGACAATGTGCGGTTAAAGAGTTCGTTCAACCAAAAATGAAAATTCTGTCATTAATTACTCACATCATGTCGTTCCAAACTTTTAAGACTTTCGTTCATCTTCAGAACACAAATGAAGATCTTTTTGATGAAATCTGAGAGCTCTCTGTCCCTCCATAGACAGCTACGCAAATGACGCTTCAAAAAGTTCAAAAAGAGATCGTAAAACTAAATCCATATGAATTGAGCAGTTTAGTCCAAATTTTCTGTCCAAATTTTCAAAAGAGACACGATCACTTTATATGATTGAATTATATGACAGATTGAATTTATGCTTATATTCACATGTAAACATTCATCAACTCACACATCAGTTGTAGTAAACAGAAGCTCAAGCATGTTGTTCACTTGATGTGTGCGAGAACCAATGAGGTTCATTCTCGTGAGGTTTGTTATCGCGCATCAAGCAGGTTTGTTTCAATGTTTATACTGTATGTGAATAAAAGCCTAAATTAAATCTGTTCATCATATAAAGCGATTGAGTCTCTTCAGAAAATTTTGTCTAACCTGCTCAAATCATATGGATTATTTTTACAATCTCTTTATGAACTTTTTGAAACATCAAAGTGGGAGTTGCATAACTGTCTATGGAGGGACAGAATTCTCTCAGATTTCATCAAAAAGATCTTCATTTGTGTTCTGAAGATGAATGAAAGTCTTACGGGTTTGGAATGACATGAGGGTGAGTAATTAATGACAGAATTTTCATTTTTGGGTGAACTAACCCTTTAAGTGTCTTTCTCAAGGAAACAACATAGATCATACCTCTGAACTTACACCCTTTTGATTACAAGCCAAGATCTTTATCAACACGACCACAAGTTTGAATTATTGCAAACCGTGAAAGCAAAAGGGCTTACCTCTTTAGCACTTTGTCATGGGAGTCACTGCCCTGCTGTACGAGGCGATCCAGCACCTCCAGGGGGGAGGCAGACACAACCCCCTCCATACCCTCCTCCTCCCCTTGCTTGCTCTGGAACCTCTCCAAGGCTACTCGCTGCACAATCTCTGAGGTCTTCCTCCCCACAAAGAGAGAGGCCGCCCGAGGCAGGGCCATTTCAAACAGAGCCTCGTACGGCAGGGTTGGTGGCTTGCACGGGCTAGGGGAACACAGGCCGTATTTCAGGGCCTCGTCCTCCGGTGCAGAAGGGCTCTGATGTAGTTGGCTATGCGTTGGGTGCTCGATGGGCATGAACACTGGCTGGAAAGACCAAGGATGCTCCTGGGACGGGCCTCTGCTCACTCTGCCTCTGTCCCCGGGTGTGATCTCAGTCTTGTCGGGCGTGGAGATGGCGTTGTGAGGGTCTCTAATAGAGCCGCACAGGATAGAAGAGGGCAGGGGTTTCTCTTGCGTGCCAGTCAGGGTCTCTGTGGTGCTGAAGAATGGAGAGTCAAAGCCACGAAGGCCGGCTAAATCTCGCTTCTCCTCAGTTAACTTCAGAAGCTCCTCTGTGATGGCAGCTGAGAGGATGGAAGATAGAAAATGATGTACGATGATGAAATGAAGACACTGCCAGATTTTTGTTTAACGGCTTAGTTAGTCTGTTGGGAAAGGACACAACTCAACTGGTATGAAACTACAGCCAAGGCCACAAACAACTACTAAGCATAAAAAAAAAAAAAAAAAAATGCTAGTTCATACCATCCTCCCGCTCTTTCTCGATCTTCATTTGTTCTTGCTCCTTCATGTACACGGAAAGCTCGGTCAGGGTCATTGGCATGTTCTCACCTCTGCCATCTGGGTCAGAAAAAAAAAAAAAAAAAAAAAAAAAGTCAGTTTTGATAATGTCACATCTATAGGCCTTTTCACAGCTATAATGATAACTATAATAATAACTATATTATCATCCACACTAACCAGGGCTCTACTCTTCCCACTGGTCGCACTGGTGCGACTAACTTTCTCACACCGACTTACAATTTGGTCACACCCTTTTTTTATAATCAATTATAATGACCTTGCATGTTGAGGAATTGTTCTTTTAATTTGTATATGCTGTTTTTTCATGATGTATAGACTGACAGTGACTAAAAGCTTGATATTTGCAAAATATTTTAATCTGAACATTGTTTCCAACAACTATAAATTTAAAAGAAAACATTACTAAAATATTATCATATATAACACATATAACAAAAGTCATATTGCCATGGGTGTTGTTATTTTATTAAAGTATTTTTCCATGGCGACGCATCATGCTTGTCACGTGACACCGCAGCCACAATAGCGCTGTATGGCAGATGTATCGCTTTTATTTTGTTCTTCTTTTTTTTTATTAAAAATATTCACAAACTTGTTGACTATGTCATCAACTACCTGATGTTCTGGTTTTCAAATACATGTAAGTGAATGTGTTTTGTTGTTGTTGGACTGTTATTGCCGCTTCCATAGACATCAGTGTGTATTTTACAAACGATAAATGTATTGTTTTGCTAGTATTTACACTATATTGCCAAAACTTTTTGGGACGCCTGCCTTTACGTGTACATGAACTTTAATGACATCCCATTTTTAATCCGTAGGGTTTAATATGGTGTTGGCCCACCATTTGCAGCTATAACAGCTTAAACTTTTATGGGAAGGCTTTCCACAAGGTTTAGGAGTGTGTTTATGGGAATTTTTGACCATTCTTCTAGAAGCGCATTTGTGAGGTCAGGCAGTGATGTTGGCGAGAAGGCCTGGCTCACAGTCTCCGCTCTAATTCATCCCAAAGGTGTTCTATCGGGTTGAGGTCAGGACTCTGTGCAGGCCAGTCAAGTTCCTCCACACCAAACTCGCTCATCCATGTCTTTATGGACCTTGCTTTGTACACTGGTGCGCAGTCATGTTGGAACAGAAAGGGGCCTTCCCCAAACTGTTCCCACAAACTTGGAAGCATTAAATTGTCCAAAATGTCTTGGTATGCTGAAGCATTAAGAGTTCCTTTCACTAGAACTAAGGGGCCAGGCCCAACCCCTGAAAAACAACCCCACACCATAATCCGACCTCCACCAAACTTTACACTTCGCACAATCCAGTCAGGCAAGTACCGTTCTCCTGGCAACCACCAAACCCAGACTCGTCCATCAGATTGCCAGACAGAAAAGCGTGATTCGTCACTCCAGAGAACACGTCTCCACTGCTCTAGAGTCCAGTGGCGGCGTGCTTTACACCACTGCATCCGACGCTTTGGATTGCACTTGGTGATGTAAGGCTTGGATGCAGCTGCTCGACCATGGAAACCCATTCCATGAAGCTCTCTATGCACTGTTCTTGAGCTAATCTGAAGGCCACACGAAGTTTGGAGGTCTGTAGCTATTGACTCTGCAGAAAGTTAGCGAATTCTGCGCACTGTGCGCCTCAGCATGTGCTGACCCCGCTCTGTGATTTTACGTGGCCTACCATTTCTTGGCGGAGTTGCTGTTCTTCCCAATTGCTTCCACTTTGTTATGATACCACTAATAGTTGACCGTGGAATATTTAGTAGTGAGGAAATTTAAAGAATGGACTTATTGCACAGGTGGTAACCTATCACGGTACCACGCTTGAATTCACTGAGCTCCTGAGAGCGACCCATTCTTTCACAAATGTTTGTAGAAGCAGTCTGCTGCCTAGGTGCTTGATTTTATACACCTGTGGCCATGGAAGTGATTGGAACACCTGGTGTCCCAATACTTTTGGCAATATAGTGTATGTGTATTTAAATGTCTAAAACCTAAAATAAACCTTATGTGGTTGAAAACACTGAATAGTTATGATATATGATATGACAAGCGCTGAGCACATCCGTCTCTGCGCCAGCCAAAGCTTGAAAGCACATTTGAATTGAATTTAGCAGTTGATCACGTGATGCACTGAACGTTCTAATGACACCGGTGTGATTGTTCGCTGCAGGGACCAGTCAAGACTGATCACATGATGTGATAGTACACACCAAACAAACCTGAACATTTTGCACTCGCACCAATGTGACCGTGTGAAATTTTAACTCGCACATTTTTAAAAAATGATCGCATTTGCGACCATTTTGGTTGCAGTCTGGAGCCCTGCTGCACAATGCCACTTTAAAAGCTCAATCTCCCTAAAGTTGGGTGGATTCTGATTGGCTGTCAATTAGATGTAAAAAAGCATTCTGAAAGTGATTCCAACGATATCGTTCCTCTGTATCAGTACTGTTACAGTTGTGGTGTGGACTCAAAGAATTACAATGATTGTCAGGCTGTTGTGTTAGTTATGATAAAATTCTTACTCATAACATACCTCTGAGATTGATCATTTCAGGTCCAATTTTCTCAAGCTCTCTGACTGGCTCCTGTCTGACCAAGACGGGTTTGGTGTGGTCGAAAGGTCTACCGTCCTATGGAGCACATAAAAGTTAAAACAGCTTGTAGTGAAACTATACACAAGCAAAATAGTCTCAGAGCAGTTTTGAAGGGAAGGTTAAGGCAGGCTTAAAGTGAATAATTCACTCAAAAATGTAAATTCTGTCATCACTGAAGAAAGTTTTAACCATTTTTATCCATACAATAAATGCCAGTGAACCCCACTGACTTTCATTGTATGGACAAAAACAATTTTCAAAATATTTTCTTTTGTATTCTGCAGAAGAAACTAAGTCAGTCTCATTAAGGGAATACTACAGATTTGCACACAAGGTCAATTTCCACAAAAGTACCTTGCATGGTGGGCTGGCGGTACTGCGTGGCAGAGACACAGGGGGAAACTCATCGGAAAGGCTGGGAGGAGGTGAGGCGGCCGCAGGGGTGCTGGAGGACGGGGTGGCTTTGCCACCTGCTGCATGAAAAGTTGACAAGACCAAACTCATACTAGTGCTTGAGGAAATGACACCCTGATGTGCCCACTTGTGCCAACATGCTAAATATAAAAGTTGTCTGTGAACAAGCATAGACAGTAGTATAGTCACCAGGTGTGCTGTAGAGGCGGCTCGATAGGTAAGAGGCACTCTGGGACAGTTCTGGGTTCGGTGACATCCCACGGGAAGAAGGGGGTGTGGCCATGCCACACTGGGAGGAGGGGCTCCAGAGGGAATCCTTAACACCAAATGTGGCATTAAATTCACAGCTGGAGTTCTATAAATAAACAAAAGCACACACAAAATAAGTCCATTGACTGCTTGTACAGAGGGTATGATTTTAGAAATTAATTATACTTTTACAGACATAACTTTAACTTTTACACTGTTACAACAGATTCCTATTTTAAATACTGTTCTTTTGAACATTTTATTCATCAAAGAAACGAACAAATCCCAGTTTCCACAAAAATACTTAGCACCACAGCCGTTTTCAAAATTCATAATAAGGAGTGTTTCAACAAGTTAAGCAACAAATCAGCATATTAGAATGATTTCTAAAGAATCATGTGACACTGAAGACTGGAATAATGATGCTGAAAATTCAGCTGTCATCACAGGAATACATTTCTTTTTGAAATAGAAAACATTTATTTTAAAATTGTAATAATATTTCACAATCTTACTGTTTTCACTGTGGTTTTGATCAAATAAGTGTCGCCTTGGTGAGCAAAAGTTACCTCTTTCAAATACATTAAAATAATCCTTACCAACCCCAAACTTTTGAACAGTAGTGTACATACACATTGGCATTTCACAAAATGTAAACGTTTGCCAGCTGTTTCACAACGTGTTTGCACTTTGTGGCAACATATACCATAATGCTATTAGCAAAGTAAAAACGGAAGCACATATTGGTTATGGGCCAATACAGCATATTTTTTTAATCTGTCAATATTGCATATCTAAATGTTTCTCTGTTTATTTAAATGTTTTATGCATATTTAAATGTTTCTAATATTTAAATATTGCTTATTTTAAGATTTAGATCATCATCTAGCACTAACTTAAAGTGACATTATTGCATTTAACTCTGCAAAAGCACTATATTTTGAAAAGCACTTTCCCTTTAAGAGCACAAAAAACATTGTCTGATAAATGTTAAAATAACCATTATCATCATAATAAGCCATTAATTTCCTGATCAGTGCCCCACTAATAGAAAGTACCAAATCACAACAAAACTGTGATCACAATCTTGAACTGTGAGAAGTCCGAACCATCACACAGAAAAGCATTAACATATGATCAAATGTTAATGGCTGTGAGCCTCATTAGAACACAAACACAATGCTGTTTGTTTTTCATCAGCAGAGGGTTCAGAATAAAGGTCCTGACAGTGGGAGGTTACAAGCCAGGAGAAAGCGCTCTGGCGTCATTCATGTTGTCAAGACAACCGTTTCTGCGTCAGCTAAGAGATGGCATGTTTCTCTCTTTTTAAAGCCCTGCACACCCACTGGAATGACTCAACACGTCTCCCCTCCTTTCCTCTCAGCTCCTCAGCCTGCCTGGAGAACAAGGAGATGATTCATGGTGGGAGAAGGAGGGGGAGCTCTGGTGTGCAGCGGGAAGGGAGGGGTTCAGGGATGGGTGATTTATGGACAACAGCTGACAAGCTGACAAACAACAAGAGGGAGGAGGGAAGCAGATGCCGATTTCTGCACTGGATCAGTTTAAATGCAGAGTCTAACTGGATTCAAACAGGTAGTTCCACACCAAACTCACACCATTGGTTATGCTCTTACCTGCCGACGGGTTCCAGTGGGGCTGCGATAGGGGGGCTGAGTCCCTGAGAAAGAGGACAGGGCCAAGGGAGGGACGACAGGCTGACGAGGAGTGGAGTAATGAGCTGAGGAAGAACTTCCTGGAAAGGGACAGAAAAATGATGTCTACAAAAAAACATCCTGCCACTGCTAGAAAAGCAGAGTTTGCCTCAAAATAGACTGTGACTGAATTAGAATACTGGTTTTTATGTTGTCTAACTTCATTTCCTATTACATTTATGCATTTGGCAGATGATTTTATTCAGTCGTGTATTTAAGATATATATTTTGGCACATCACACATTCCCTGGGAACTGAACTCATGACCTTGCATCTATTTATATAGTCACTACACCATCCTTAGGATTAAAAAAAAAAAAAAAAAACCATTAAAAGGGGTCATATGATGCTTTTTAATGTTTTCCTTTAGTGTGTAATTTATCTGTTTGTGCATGTATAAGATCTGCAAAGTTACAAAGCTCATAGTCTCCCACAAAGAGATTTATTCTAACAGAGAAGTCCAAGTGTTACTTCCAAAAACATCTACAATTGTGAATGTGAAATATTAGCATAATGCCTACCCAAAGGCACAAGCAAAACCAAAACCAATTTGTTTGGCCTTCTAAAAATGAATGAAATAAGGAATCAGTGGTTAAGATATATTTATAACACTGTTCCTGAGCAGTACAACCCAAAAGTTAGCTTGTGTACAGCGCATTTTACTGAAGACAGCTTGATCATCCACATTTTCATAAACTCAGGCTAGAACTAATCTGGTAATACTGACATTAATAACTGTGTGTTTACAATTGCTTTAATAACCTTGGAAGCTGAAAATCACAATTATGGAAAGGGGCGTTACACAAGCGTGAGGTTTTTGGCCAATCACAATGGACTGGGTCAGCTGGCCAATCAGAGCACTCTGGGCTTTTTCGGAAGGAGGGGCTTTGTTTCAGACAGACTAGGAATAGAGGTGCTGCAAAAACATTAAAGCATTTTAACATATTCTATTACACCCAATAATAAAAATAAAGAACTTCTAAAAGAGCATCATATGACTCCATTAAGTGCTATATTCCAGTATGCAACGTTTGAGTAAGTTATATCAGACAGGATGAGGGTCTTACCGTAGCTACTGTGGAAGTCACCGTAAGGGCTGGCAGTGCAATCAGCCGGACGTTGTTGTAGATGAGCACAAAAATGCTCAGGCATGCTGGCATAGCCCTCTTCGCAGGACGCCTCCTTCGGGTCCAGAGAGACTTTGGCACACTCTATAACAATATCGTGGATCTCAAATCTCTTCCATCTGTACAGAAAAAAAGAGAGTAAATGAAGGATAAGGGGTTGAGAGTGACATTCATGGTTTATGCATTTAAATGAGTGACATGAGTCAGTATTGCCTCACCGGCTGGGGTCTAGTTCATGGTCCTTGGTTCCGGTCACTAACTCGGGATGTATTCTGACATGTTCAAGCATGGGCTGAAACACATACACAGATATAAATACAACATAAACATGATTAGTTATATTTGACTGAAATGACACCATCACTAATTAACCATTAGCAATCACCATTACTGCATAAGTCAATTTAAGGTATTTTTGTCATTTTTGGATATTTAATGGTTACTGTTGCAGCAATATTAAAATTCTGACATAAACTACAGTTCAAAAGTTTTTGTTGTTGTTGTTGTTTTTATTCAGCAAGAATACATTGAATTAATTTTAAAAAAGGCATTTATAATGTTACAAAAGACTTATACTGTATTTCAAATAAATGTTATTCTTTTGAACTTTCTAAAAACGTATCAGTTTCCACAAAATATCTACCACAAAATAGAAACTGTTTTCAACAAAAAAATAATAATAATGATAATAAGAAAGGTTTCTTTAGCACCAAATCAGCATATTAGAATGATTTCTGAAGTATCATGTGACACTGTAATAACTTTTTGCAATATCACTGTTTTTACTTAATTTTTGATCTAATAAATGCAGCCGATGAGCATAAGAGACTTTTTATCATTCAAAAAAAAGAAAAAATCTTACCACCCCAAACTTTTGAATGATAGTTTATACCGATAAATGGCTGATTTCCTAATTCTATACTATTTTGCCTATATAAATTAAAAATAAAAGAATAAACACTAAAATCAATAGTTTTAAAAGCTACAAGTGAATTTAGGCATCACAATAATATAGTATATGGTATGAAACGTGTATATTCATTTCGAGATTTGCTAAAGATTATATTTTATAGTGTCTATATAATCTATATAATTATATATATATATATATATATATACATACAAAGTATCAACCGATATTATTGGCCGATAACCAATATATTACACATGCAAACCTACTACTAGGCACTTTGTCACTTCTACTTTTATTGTACGAAAAAAAGTAAGGAAAAATATCATACAGGCATTTGATCAAGACAAGGAAGAGCAAACAATGATGGAGTTTCATTAAATCTTATGTATTTGGAAACCCTCTTGGGAAAGCAACTGTATGACTGACAGCTCACCTTGACTACCTCCTCAAAAGTGTCCATGTTTTCCTTCATGCTGTAATGGGAGCGGAGGTAAGACACAAAATTGCAGGGGTACATCCCATAAAGCCGGTGGAAGAGCGAGTAGACGCTTGCGTGCAGGTGGATGAGATAAACCTCCGGTATGTGTCCTGTCAACAGAGATTGATCATACAGCTAGTTTAAGTCTGTTAAGTCCATTATTTTGTTTGTTACTTTAAAGAGGCCTCTTAATATTTTTCGGATTTCTGTGGGAGACAAAACTAATCCAGAGGTTTTCAATGAATAATAATACATACCTCGGAGGTAAAAAAATATTACATAACTGAGTCATACAGTATTTGAATTGTTAGTAACTCTTACCTGGGTTTCTCAGGTTCCAGGAAGCCAGACGACCAAAGATATCAAAAAACTCATAGAGATGGTGCTTGCCAGCTTGAGGAATCATGGGTAATAGTGTGATGAGCACCAGGACTCCAGTTATTAGAACCACAACATCTGTGTCTGTCTGTAACACACAAATTATCATATATATATACACTGCATGTTACAAAACAACCAGGCACTTGATACCAAGACCAAGCAGCATTTCTGAAAGATCTTTAACATTATGAGCCTACCTTGAGGCATTTGAGGAGAGATAGCAGCAGCGGATAGCGAGCGATCTTGTGGATCCAAGACGGCTGCTTACGAATAACGTGCCCCAGTAGAGTGAGAGTGGGCAGGCGACAGGGGGCTTTAGCCATGCATTCATTCATTTTATCAAAAAGGTGCTGAGAAACAGACAACACAGCCAAGTCACATTACAGGCCAGACCATAACAATTGATAATGTGGTTTTCTGCCCTAGACATTTATTACTGTTATTAAATATTATTAATTAAATAAAATACAGACACTCAGATGAGTTTAAATGATGCTGGTTAGATGAAATGCTCCTTTCATTTGCTCATATTTCACAGGTGTTTATTTACCTTAAGATTATGGGCTAGTCGTATATTATATACACATATACAGTATGTGCATAATGACACTGAGATATGTATTGTTATATGAAAAAAACAAAAACAGGAATTTTAACCAGATGACTTAAAATATCAATACTTTTTACTCTGAAGACTTGAGTATTGACTGAGGGCTAAATGATTTGGGGAAAACTTGAAAAATGTGAGTTTTCTCAAAGCTCTTTTCAGTGAGGTTATATTATAATACATTTTAACTGTGCTCAAGCTACAACTTGTCATTTTAATGCATGTCTATTAATAATTCATTGCATGAAATAATTGTATATTTTCAGTTTTTGAAAATGACATACAAGCTGCTCTTGGGCTTGTCAGTAACTATAATGTTTTCTATAAGGAAAGTCAAAATATAGTCACACAAATGTATTTTCTCTAGCATGTTTTTGGTTTTAAAGATCTGAGGCCCGTACCATGATGGTAGTTGAACAAACTCAGAGTTATTGGGATTAGTTCACAAAACCAAACCAATCCAATCAGGCTTTGTTGGTACCATGACGCCATCATCAACTTTCTGTCAACTCAGGCTTTGATCCTGAGATCATGGAGCGCATGCACATGAAAGTGTGACATCAGCAGCAAACAGCCAATCACACGCCTCGAAACACAGAGAAACTGTGATTCACTTTTCGTGAGAGAGTCGTCAGGAAGATTCAATTTTCCCCTTTTGCTGAAGATTAAGATATTGAAGAATGTTAAGTATATAAATGCATTTATAGAAAATATCTTGCTGTATCAGTGAAAGTGAAAGTTGTGAAAATCTTTTATGTAGCTACCTTTAATTTGGATAATGAATAATCTATGTAGTTACCTTTAATTTGGAGCAAGAGAAACTGGGGGAGTGACGTTTTTTATTGCGTCAGAGATGTGTCACTTTGCTCACAGCTGATTGGTCCAATTTCGGTTTGTCTTACCCAAAACAAAACCTGTTCCGGAGCAAGTTAGCCGTGGAGTGAAAGTAACTATGGCGATGAACACCGCTAAATTTGTTGTAATAATATTGTACTGTAAAATAAAAAACTGAGTACAATACAATACTAAAATTTATGACGAAATGTCTACATTTTCAAAGTTTGAACAATGAAGCTTTTATTTTTGGTGAAAACCCCAGGGAACATGGATTTAAATTGAGTGTGAAACATTAGAAAGACTCAAAAGATTCTCTGCAGTGCTGCAGGTTCAAGACTGTGTTAGTAACGAAAAAGAAAAACCAGTGAGCATTCATTCACCTTATCGTGTGGCTCCCTTACTGAGGACAGGATGTGCACTGCCTGGGCGGAGTTGGTCTCCAGGAAATAATCCACCAAGCCGTTCAGCAGCACGGACCCTCGATCTGCAAAACATGAATCCACACTGACTGTCAGTCATGCATTAAAACACTGCAGGGAATTAAAATATGAATCATGTAGCAAATATTTAAACTTGGCTGGACCTGTGCTGAGGTGTTCATTGATAAGGCCCTTGATCTCATCCAGCTGGCGGAGGTCAGAGGTCTCCAGCAGAGGAAGCAGGTCCCCTACGCTGAGCTGTTCCCTGGACATGATGGTATGGAGGGTTCGGAGGCAGGGTGTTTCTGAAACAGTCAAGGGAGAAGGGAAGGACTTTCAGACGTCACTCTCACAGTGTCCCGTATCCTGTCCAGCCTGGAGGGGTCCCAGGGCCGCCCGTCGATACAGTCTCCAGGCACCACTGCAAGAGACATTTAAGGCCTTACATCACTTCACTTGTCTAGAAGTGTCTGTCTGATGAAATATTCATGAGAACATTTTGCAGTTTCTAGCTTTAAGTAAAGGGGTCATGAACTGAGAAATCAAGTTTTCCTTTATTTTTTGACATACAAGAGGTCATTGTACTATAAAAATATCCTGTAATTTCAGAACTCAAAACTTCCTTGTTAGTTCAAACACAGCTTTTATTAAAACCAAGCTGCCCAAATGACTCATTTTGGATTGTCACATTATGACATAATAGTGTGAATAAAGACCGCCTCTGCAGAAGAAAATCAATGCCTACTTCTACATCATTGCCTCTTTAGCCCTGCCCACTGATTCATGCATGTCATGTAGTAGTAAATACAAGAAAGACACAAACCAAAGACTTTAGATATACAAAGACGGTGCCCTTGTAGTACTATGATTGGGAGAAAGAAGGCCATATTGCGCGTTGCACTAAGAAAAATGGCCAATCGCCAATTGTTAAAGTCATTGCGTCATTAAAGCTGCCGTTCGTTAGAAGATTCAGTTGCAATAGGATTGATCATGGCTGATCCAACCTGAAAAATGCAGTTTTTTGCCATGATTTGAGTGTTTAGAAACAATTTATGAGACAGTTGTTGTCAAATTTCACTGATGACTTCAAAAAATAAATTTAAGTGTAAGCTTAGTGAACAGATTTGGAAAATTTGATGTTTCCTCATTCAAAGAGATAAGAAATGCACTTGCATGTCTGAAATAGCTGCATTTCAAAGATGGCCGCTGAGTGAAATGACTTGCCTGAAAGGGACTTTGACGCAAAAACAGGATTACTCCAGCAACAAAATGATAGAGATGCCTCTGAGGATTACAAGACATTTTGAAGTGCCAAGTCATGGAAAAACAGTCTTTGTATTGCCTTCCAGATCGCATTCAGTAAGACACTGTTCATTTGTTCACTTTCGACGGAGGCTTTTCAGAGAGAATAAAGGATGATGCAATGACCACTATATTGGATCCAACAGCAATGTGGCAACACACAAGGTTGAGAAACTTTGTCTGTTACAGATCATTTGATATGTACTGACTGAGTATGTATACTATAGCGCCGCAGTCAAACTGTGAATAGTTGTGATTTGCTGTTCTTTCTTTTTTTTTTCTTCAGCATTTATGGGGTTAATGCGTTGGATTATCAGATTTGGAAGAAAGAACGCTGCTTTTGTTATTGTTTTGATCGAAGTCATTTGCTGTAATCTTCTGTTTTACAACACATTTCATTTCAATTGAAAACACTGCAAATGACAATGTATACGTTTTTCACTTTATCGAAAAGAATGAACAACGAATAACCTATATGAACGACAAACAATGGTATATTCATTCATAATTACGTTAACACAAAAACACTGCAAGTTATCCTGTCTATAACTCCAAATACTTAAACTTTATTTGCCACAGCCAAGACTTTAAAGCATATGTAATACGCATAAATGTTTCACATTGCTGGCAAATGTTTCAAATAAGTAACGGGATTTTTTCAACATAGGAAGTTTCCCAAAAAATTCCATGTGTGATCAGTGGCAGTTTTGCATATTTCAAAAACAGGATATAAGATAGCTTATTACTTCAAAATTCGGATGTTTTTTTATGTAAAAATCTTGATAACATTATAAGCGGACATCAGAGAACAATATAGCTGCAAGCAGCAATTATTGGGGCCAAGCACAAAAGCAGCACAAGAATTCAGCCAACATGGCTGTGAGCATCAGACCAACTGCAACAGTGAGCAATTAAAGACCTATTAAGATCATTTTAGGCAAAAGAGCTGAAAAATCACAAATACAGTCAATAATAAAGATTTACTGGTTTATCACTTTCAACCAATAGGTGGCGCTGTGATTAAAATAATGAGGCATGGTCAGAGTGAGATGACAATGACACTCGCAAAGTTTGGTGTCAATATGTGAAAGCATTGCAGAGACACAGCCTCAAAAGTCATCTTGGCATCAAGCCTCTAATTTGTTGCTGTGGTAAATGAATATAATTTCGTCTATCAACACAAAATCCATAACTTCTTGTCAGCATGGTCTGAAGATGATACGATTCGAATTTATTGAAAATCGGAGCAATGGTCTATGAGGAGTTCAAAAAAGTAGGTTTTTAAGGAAAATCAAAATGACTAACAGGAACTTTGGCTGACTATGGCAAAATTGGCATCAATGTTCTCAGCATGACCCACGGAATCTAATAAGATCAGTCTCATTACAATAGGCCACATTTATATAAAGCTATTAGCATTTTTAAAAATTTCATTATAAAATTTGACCACAAGGAGGCGCTCTCTCAAAACCTATTGTGTACCTTCAGAGCATGGTGCCGATGGCACATCCTGAGTTTCGTAATGGTACATCAATGCATTCGTATAATATAGCATTTTATATCATAATACTGTATTGTAGTTAAAGGAAATTTCATGTTTTGTTCAATTATAGCGCCACCAAGAGGCACAATCCCACCAATTTTTTTATGTGTCCTCAGGGTGAGCCCATACATGTGTGTGTCAAATTTGGTGCAAATATCTAATTTCGTTTTGGAGTTATAGACATTTACATGTAAGAGATCATAAAAAATGACCCATGAACGACTTTGTTTTGATTTTTTTGCCACTTCCTATCAAAATTTTGACATTTGGGCTATTACACATAGTTAACCGTGTTCCGTGTTCCGTGTTTCCTACGCTGGTTTCGTCTCGATCGGACTAACGGTTTCGAAGATATTCGCAATCGTTTTTTAAGCGCTAAATCACCACGCCGCACAAACCGTAAGTCAAAACCTAGCATGTTTGGTACTGCTGGACTCGGCAAGGATTCAGGAGTGAAAATAAGCCAACCAGATCAATAGTTATAAGCATATGAAAAAAAAAATCTCCACTAGGTGGCGCTGGTCCGAAACTTCTCAGGCTCCTTCAGGGCATTGTCCTGATGACCCATACTGAGTTTCGTAACGATACGCTAATGCGTTCGTAAAATACAGCATTTTAGCACAAAATTCAAAATGGCTGACGGACAAAATGGCTGATATGGGAAAATTGGATATCATTCGACTCGGCATGATGCCTCGAATCCAAAGAGACCAAATTTATGAATATTGGACAAACCCATCAGAAGTTATAAGCAAAAATAGCCATTTTTCGTATCTACAGACCAGTAGGTGGCGCTGCGCCGAAACGCTGCATGTTGCCTCAGGACATGCTTGTGATAACATGTACCAAGTTTGGTCTGAATACGATAAAGCGTTGCAGAGATACAGCCTTATGTCTATTTTCGCAAGCGCTACGTAAAATTCGTTTGCGTATTTTTCGAAAACAGTTTGAGAAATCAACTTGAATTCCATAACATTTTGTCGCCATGGTCTGAAGATGATCTGGTTCAATTTTCGTGAAAATCAGAGTAACGGCCTAGGAGGAGTTAGAAAAAGTACGTTTTTTAGAAAATTCAAAATGGCGGAAAATTTTCATGACAATTTGAATGAAAAAAAAATATATTTTTTTTAAAATGATGTCATGCAAACGATTCGTCTTGACCCAAGGAATCAGAGGAAAAAAGAATTTTGTTTCTAACCCTTACGGTTCAAAAGTTATTAACATAAACATGAATGCAACTTTGGACAGCTGGTGGCGCTAGAGGTATTGAGTTAGAGACTCCAAATTTGCTATGCACACAGTTCAGACTGTCCTCTAACTGTGTGCCAAATTTCACAACTTTTTACCATACGGTTCTATGGGCTGCCATAGACTCAAAAGCGGAAGAAGAAGAAGAAGAAGAAGAAGAAGAAGAATTAAAAAAAAAGAAAAAAAAAAAAAAAAGAACGCCAACGGATACAATAGGTGCCTACGCACCTTCGGTGCTTGGCCTCTAATTACAATTTCTTTTTTAAAATGTAGTTCATGACCTTTCCAATCAAGAGTGAGAAAAACACTGCAATGTACATGAAAGTTTGCACAGAATTTTATAACGTATCATTATGAAGCATACTTGATATCATTAACATCAGCTGTGATAATGTGGTTTGGACGTTTCAGGCAAGTAAACAATTGGTGCAACAGATTCTGAACTGAAGATTCACATGTTGTGACCTGTTCTTGCACAGACACGACAAAAGTCAGCAGTTGTCACACCAGCCTGACAACATCAGGTCAATGCAGAGCTGAAGTCAAAGAAAATTCATAATGAGACCAGAGAAATGTGACATACATCAATGGCCTGATTAGAATAGACTACACACTACAAGAACACCGAATCATGTTATGCACACACAACACACTATTTTGAAGTGAATTTTAACTATAAATGGAGTGAAACAGCAGTATGTTTAACACTAAACAGTAAGAAATGGCTTTTGCTCCTACTATTGGGCCAGTGGCTCAAAATTTTACTGCCAACTGCCAACATTTTCACAGGCCCTGAGTCTGACACAAATATCATAAACAGCTTCACAAGCAATACATTTACACATCTATACTTGCAAGGAAAAAGAAAAAAGTATTAATAATTATATATATATATATAAATAATTATATATAAATTTATTATTATTAGATAGATAGATAGATCTGTTTTAATATATTTTAAATTGTAATTTATTCATGAGATGGCAAAGCTGAATTTTCAGTGTCACTTGATTCTTCAGAAATCCTTCTAAAATGCTGATTTGGTGCTCAAGAAACATTTCTTATTATATCAATGTTGAAAACAGTTGTGCTGCTTAACATTTCTATATTATCTATAAAAGTATATATACTTTCTATATCTATAAAAGTTCAAAAGAACAGCATTCATTTGAAATCTGTTGTAACACTATAAATATCTTTACTGTCACTTTTGATCAATTTAATGCATCCTTAATGAATATAACTAATAATTACTAAAAATCTTCCCTGTAAAATAGCTATTTTTCTTTCTGTATTTGACACTGAAAAGGCTGTCACATCCCCACAGAAATAACTTTCTTCAGATTTAACCTACATCTTAATCATCTTAATCTTGAGAATAATGTGAGTCACCAAAACCTCAAGCTGACAGCTAAGCATGCAACATAATCAACTGCTAAGAGGATACTTTTTTCTTGATGGAGACCATTCCGGTTATCCACCAAACAAGCAGTGGTTATAAAACACAAGAGGCTGTTCTAAGCATATAACTTTGTGCAAGATGACAACCATCTATAGGGAAGCATGATGGAAAGCTGACCCCTCAATGGAAATACAAAGAAGTTCATTGATTAACTTCATGATCGTATCCCACAAACAGAGAATGCATCACACTAAGGAGGAAAAAAAAATAAAAAAAATAAAACACTAATAAGATGAAGTTCTGGACGACCTCATGGCGAACTGTGGCTGTGCCTGCCAACTGGAAAACAGGGCTGTTAACAGCACAAAGAAGCTTTATACGCCACGTTTAGGGCCATATAAACAAATTCCTTAAAGAGATTGTGCATAAGCTGTCATGGAGCCTTCTTGCTCTTCGATGTTTTGGGTCTCAAATCTCTTTCAGTATGTATGTCATTCACATATCCTTACAGAGGTAGAAAAATGGGGTTTCCGCAAGTGTCCAGACTCTGCATTGTTTTAAAAATAAAAATGATATATATATATATATATATAAACATATATAACAAGCGTTACTTTATATAGATAGAAGACATGAGAGTCATAGTGCATTATGCCGATATGCAGTAATCATAAAGTACAAATAAGGCAATCGCTTGAAACTGCATTGCATGATTCGCCTGCAAAAGGATTTCTGTTTAAAAGCACAAGCGCAGCAAGTCCCACAACATTTTTTTTTAACCTATGCATGGTGCAAAATAACACTGCAGACACGTGCATATGTGCAGATAGATGTTGTGGTTTAGGCTGCATGCACTGACAGCAGCTCTGTGTTGAAATGACCATTGGCGTAAACAGCGCGCGAGAACAATGGCCAGAATCTGCGGGACTATCTCCAAAAAATACGCTAGCAAAATGTAACATACCCACATGCATGTCAGCTTCCCACTTAAACTCGTGCATATGCACGCAGAGATTTGTTGAAATCAATTTCGAAACTGTAACAATCAATGAAGACTATTATTTCACTGACACTGACAGTCCCAAGCAAGAGAGCCTTATTATCGACAAGCTTAGTGCAAATCAGAAATAATGTCTGAAAGACTCTATAATGCACGTAAATTACTGAGGAGCAAGCAAATCTAACATTTAGACTGTCACTACGTACGATGTAAAAATATCACCACAAAAAACATCGTTAAATAAACCTGTTTACCTGTTAGAGCAACTGCACTCCACAGGGCGCCGCCATCTTGAACACCTCACAACCCCTCCCTGCGCGGTCACCCTCCGCAGCTGTGCAGGAGAAATAATCCCCGAGCGCTCAAAAACACGCCTGTATCTGGACGCAGAACATTGATATATTACGTAAATATTCACAGAAATGATAATCAGTCATACTTTATAAATACAGTGAATTGTGGTGGGAGTAAGACTCATGTATGAAAGTTTTAGAGAATCCTGCAGCTAGGCCCTGAGTTGTTTTTCTGAAGGGTGGAGGGATGCAGCTCTCTGTAATGCGGTTTTCGCGTGACTCAGGTGGCGAGCGGAGACGCTGAATCGGACTAGCAGTATAAACTATTTACATTTTAATTAGGCCTACATTTCTTCCCCTAAACATACATACGTACGTACATATACAAATGATTAAAAAGAAAGTTAATAGCTTAAAATACAAAAATATAGGCTAACCAATTATTTACGTTTAACAGCACCTACTTTTTCCTAAACATAAATGCATTTATATACATAAGGGCGAGGAAAAGAAAATAAAGGCTACCTTAAAATCCAAATAGGCCTATAATAAACTATTTATATTTAAAAAGTATTTTTCCTATCAACCAATAAATAAATACATACATTAATAAATACAAATAAATATTTACGTTTAAAAAAAAACACGTTTTCTTAAACATACATATAGGCCTACATAAATACATAAATAAGGATGAATGAATGAATGAAAGGACGTAGCTTGAAATTGTAAGTTTCATACATAAATTTAATAAAAAATGAAAAAAATATATGAGGGAAATGGAAAGTAAAAAATCCGTTCACCCAAAATTAAAATGGCGATGACATACATCATGTATTCATCCCTCATGTTATTTGAAACCCGTATGACAGTCTTTCTTCCATGAAAGCAGAAAGACAACCTCAGCCACCATTTCATATTTTCCCCATTCAGCTGAAGTGAATTGTGACTGAGGCTGTCATTGATTCTGTCAAACATCTACATTTATTTTTCATTGTAGAAGGTTTTGCGGGGTTTTGTAATCCCATGAGGGTGAGATCACAGAAGTTCCAAGATCATTGCACTATGAGTTCACAGCCTTATCCATTAGACTCATCAAACATCATTATCTCATCATCTTACAGTAATGTTTAATTTCATACGCTCATCTCTGTCTCTGCTTATCAAAAAGAGCATGACTACAAGAAGTGAAAAATAACTTGTGGCCTATTATAAATGCATGTAATGGTTTAAATGTTCTGGATGAGAATGTTTTTTTAGTGGAGATGTCCCTCTAGTGGTAAATCGTGGTCATAGACTTCTATTTACTTACATCAAAGATCCCTCAAAATAGTACAAATTGCTCTAACGCCTGAATCATCTTCACTTGATAGTGTTTTCCTACTTATTCCATGTCCTTTTTTGTTAATCTTTGACGCTAATATGGCTAAAATGCAATTTACTGTTTATAGATCTTCTTTTGTGTAATTCCTACAGTTTTGTACTGTGTTATTTTAGTATAATTGAGATACCATTATTGTTTTTATTACTATTTTGAAATTCGTCTTTATTTTCAGTTTTCATTTTAATGTTAGTTAAAGTTTTAGTAATGTTGTTGTGTGTTTTGTCATTTTTATTAGTTTTTTTTAAATGTCTATATAGGCCTAGGCCAAGTTTAATTTATGTTTTTAATTTCAGTTTTAGTTATTTTAGTGCATCAAGTTAAACTAAATGAAAATAAAAAATGTTGCAACTAGCTGAAGTAAAATAACTTTTTTTTAGATTTTATTTTAATTTATTTCAGTTAGCGTTTATTTTATTTCAAATAACGAAAATGTTTTTAAGATTTTAGTTACCTATTATAAACCTGGTTGTATTTCATCCTTAAGATTACAAGGTGTCATTTTAAATCACTACACATTACAAAATTGAAAATGTCGTTAGCAGAGGATGGTTTCGATCCATCGACCTCTGGGTTATGGGCCCAGCACGCTTCCGCTGCGCCACTCTGCTGGACAGCGGCTGAGGTAAAAACAATCACTCTTAATGATAATGACTCTTGCACATCGGCCTACAACAGTCAAAATCAATTATGAAATTCTTGCGATAACAGAATTCGCGATTCTGAGTGAAAAGTTAAATTACCTCAGGTAATTTAGATTCTGAGTGAACTAGCCAGTCAAAAATAGCTAGTTAACCTAATTTAGTGCATATTTGAGCTCTCAGCAGACGTTCACTATTTTTATACGGTGAAGGAAAGCTAGTAAAAAAAAAGAAAGAAGAAAAACTGCAACAAACATAAGAAAGAATTTATATTTTGAACAGTCACCTGAAAGTGCGCTGCAGTTCACCACCAAATCCACACGGGGGCGTAAATACATTAATCGATCCCATAATGCGCGCGCACAAGACAATATAAAACTGATCCCGGTAAATCTTTAAATGAACATTATTAAATGGCCAAAACGCACCAGGATTATAAACACTCAATAAATAAACATTTAAGAGTCCTTCAGCGCTTAGTTTTACAAACAATGAATTATGAGCCTAGTTGTGCTTTTAATAATCAAAGATATCATAAAACCCCTAAGGCTGCAACCAAAACACAACTGTGCAAATAAAAGAAAGCAAACATTCTGAGGTACCAACATTACAGGTTTGGTGTGTATTTTGAGGGGTACGTTCAAGCAAAGTTTGTTGCTGGTTTATTGGTCTTATGTTTAAGCCCGCTAGCTGTTTTACAGGAGATAAGTCAACAGATGACCAATAACAATGATGGTGATGAATTACTAAATTGGCAGCAGATGATTTGAGAAAATGTTTTGCAAAGTATCTTGAACCTTTAAGGCATTTCTCTGTTAACTAGCCTAATTAACGTTTCAAACGCCTCATAGCAGTAGATGTGCGGGCTAATAAAATAAATATAGGCCTAAAAATGTAAACAAATGTTCTAACTATCATTTTAAAACGATAACTAATATTGTTTAAAATATCTTAAATATAGTTTTAAACCATTATGTCAAAATAGTGCCTAACAGGATGTGTTTGCGTTTAGTATAGTCAAATGTCGCACCTGCTCCGCCTGTAATTGGTTGAAAGCTCAGTCAGATTCCACCGCAGAATTATCGGATTGAAAATCAGGGAGGGGAGTTGAAAAAACTCAACGCAACCAACTCACAGCGATGCAGTGCTTAAGTTTCTAAACATCACAACGGATTTCCCAGAACTTTTCATCACGAAGTTTGCGACTCAAACAATCAAAGGACTTTAAACATTCATTTTCTTCAGGATCTGCACCATTTCAGGTAAGCTATTTTCATAATAGGCTACATTTGCAATTAAAATCAATTATTTAAAAAGTTTAAAACATTTTTTTTTCCAACCTAAAACGTATGATTAGTATAATTAAAGTAAATATATTTATACATATAAATATTTAAATATTATTTATTATTCAACAATAATTTGGTATATTTAATAGCATATGTTATAAAATCGGTCTCAAACCAGAGCAAAGTTCGACTAAAACTTTCAAAACATCAACACCAAAAATTGTAGCCTATAATAACTGTGCAAATGTTTCACTTTATTATTTAATTTATTTTTTATAACAAGAGCTTTGAGCAGGATGTTTGTTATATGATATAGAAATGACTTTATCATCACGTTTGTCAATTGTATTTAGATGGATCATTTGTTATAAGTTTTGTAATAGCCTAGTTATGGACATGTTTATGTTTATAGATCATACAAATATGAAAATGGACGTATCACAGCAAACAAATCTCATTTTACAGAATCACTGAATCATGCCACGATCGTTTTTGGTGAAAAGTAAAAAGTCCTACAATGTGCATCGACCCATCGACACCGAGCAAAGTGAACAGAAGCTCCCGGACCCAGCACCCAAAACAAGTAAATGACTTTATTATATTTCATTAATACTGAATTGATACTGAAATATTTATTGTATTTTCAACTTGACTTTCAAATTCACCTGTGTGCATATGACGCTGTCTTCATGAGACGAACAATCTGTATGTAATTAGTGTTGTTGGTCTTTGTAAGTTTTATATTGATTCTCCCTAATTACAAATCTTTGAGGAAATAAGTGATTAGTGAGTGGATGTGCTGAGCACCTGTCAGATTGATGTTTGCTGATGCTTCATCCTCAGGCTGACTGTTATTTGATTCTAGGGCTGTGTCTCAAAACCTTAACAGCTGCTTACTTAAGACAGCATTATGGGCCTTGTATGAGCTCTGTAGCTCAATAGACTGTATTCCATGGAAGTTTGTAAGCTGTCTAGCAGTTAGGGTGGATGTTATGAATATGCAAACTAGGCCTATTCAAACAAGCCAGTACTGTCAATGGATTATAACTGTTCTTTATAGGGTTCATTTAGAGAAAATGTAATTGGTGTAATTAAGCGTTAGGAACAATCTCAGATCTGTCAGTCTCATGGGTTTTCATGTACACACACCTTTTAATGGTCACAAATAATCTTATTGCAAAAACGGCTAGAAAAGTGAAGTTAGTTCTGAGATCAATTTTTCATTAAACATTTTAAGTGTGACTTAAGTGTTTGTATTAAATGGTATTAAAATTCATTTAATTTTGATTGCTACAACCTGCAACCTTGTACCACATGTATTTTACACTCATTGTGATTTCTTAGTCCCAGCGCTGGTCCCTTTGGAACCAAAGGAAAGTAATTCCCCAGAGCGGCCCCAGGTAGATTCACTCACTCGACCTTCCCTCAGAGACTCGTATGACTTCATCAAGTGTGAGCGAGAGCCCGACTGCCCAGTACCAAGTCTACCTGAGCTGACCAGACGGCCGTTTTACTTATCTGGTGAGTGTTTGTGACGCCCTGGTGTAAATATCTGGCTGTGTAAGTCGCATCTTGTTCGTCCTTAAAAAAAAAAAAAAATCATATTGTTAAGTATCATGTGACATCTCTAGGGCAGATTTAGACACAATCATCATCTTAATGATTTAACTCTACCTCACACAGAGCCTCAGCTGGCAGAGTTTCCTCCCTACTACAAGAGCTCTTATGCATGGGATCATGTTCCCACAACATATGACTTCAGGCAGATGGGCTTCTCTCCATCGCTCCTGCAGCACGCCAGCAGCCTGTACGGAGCTCATCTGAAGCAGAGCTCAGAGCCTCCACAACCACTGGACTGCAGCACACACTACTCACCTACGTCCAACACCTACCACTGCATTACCTGTGATAAGGTTAGATATTTGTTTATAGTTTGTTTAGGTATATTTTTATGATTCTTTTATTAAAAATGTATTATTATTATTATTATTATTATTATTGTTTGTATTATTTTAAAATATTTTAATTTTATTTTAAATTCAATAGTCTTTATTTCTAAATAAATTATAATACACACATTTATATCTAAATAAAAAATAATAAAAATGATATCAATAATATCTAAATATTGTATGTGTATATATATATATATAAATATATATATATATAAATACATGATAATATATTATTATTTCAAAATAAAAATAATAATGGTTAAAATTAGATTAAAAAAAATTATAGGAATAAAATATATTTAATTTATTACAATTATTAAAAAATTATTACAATTATTTTTTTTCCTTTTTAACACACACACACACACACACACACATATATATATATATATATATATATATATAAATGATAATATATAATTTCTAAAAATATATTATATTTATATATTTTTATATTATATATTTATTTATATATTATATTTTATATTTATAAAAATGTAAAAATAATAAAAATGATTAAAATGTGATGTTTTTAAATTAAAATTATAGAAATATATTTAATACTGTATAAAAACTAAAAATAAATTAAAATTGGATTTTTAAATGAAAATTAAAGGAATAAAATATATTTAATAATATATAAAATTGATTAAAATATTTTTTCTTTTTTACTTTTTAACACACATCTATATATAATATATAATAATTTATAAAATCATTAATAAAAATGATTAAAATTGGATGTTTTTAAATGAAAATTATAAGACTAAAATATATTTAATGATATATAAAAACTATTAATTTTTTTTTTCCTTTTAAACACACACATACATATATACACACACACAAACATATATAATATGTGATAATATATAATTATTTATTTCTAAATAAAAATAAATTATTAAAATTTAAAAAAAATTGTAGGAACAAAACATTTATATATATATATATATATATATATATATATATATATATATATATATATTTTTTTTTTTAAATGAACAATAATATGTAAATATTATATTAATTGCATCTCAATTTTATTTCTGTTTTCTGTCCTCTTCTCCAGGTGTTTTCCACCCCTCATGGACTGGAGGTTCACGTCAGACGTTCTCACAGTGGCACGCGACCCTTTGGATGCAGCATCTGCAGAAAGAGCTTTGGCCACGCAGTTAGCTTAGAGCAACACATGAACGTCCACTCTCAGGTACGAACAAACCATGCTGATCCATTGGACATCAGCTGGCATTTGGATAATGTCAATGAAAGAATTAATTTTGTTGTTGTTTTGTGTTTAAAGGAAAGAAGTTTCGAGTGCAAGATGTGCGGAAAGACCTTCAAACGCTCCTCGACGCTGTCCACACACCTGCTGATCCACTCAGACACACGACCATATCCCTGCCAGTTCTGCGGAAAAAGATTCCACCAGAAATCCGATATGAAGAAACACACCTACATCCACACAGGTGAGACGCCACAGTGTGTGACTGTGTGTTTGTTATGTCGTGGTTGAAAAGAGATCTGTGATAAAAAGCACATAAAGCTCCCTCAATAACAGTCTCCCAATAACAGTTCTTCCCATATTATTTGGAAATACATGTTATCTCTATACTTATTCCATGTAAATCATTAGAACAGATACATTCACTTCAGATGCTAAAGTTGGCTTGCTTTCTAGGGTGTGTTTCCAAGAGCGGCACATCTACAGATAAATCAAGAAAAGGAGATTAAACAAATGCCGTCTTGATTTGCATAGCTGGTCTTCCTGCTTTCCTGATGACTCTCGGAAAGTTACCTTTGCGTGTAGCAGACAGCCACTCCTGTGTTGGAAAACAGAACAAATCTGGGTGGCACGCAAATCCATGCTTCAAGCTGTTTTTAAAGCAAAGATTTTCCAGTGTTTTATACCAGATAAAATGGGTTTCAAATGAGATTTTTAAAAAATGGTTATGCTTGTTTGCAGGTGAGAAACCTCACAAATGCCAGGTGTGTGGCAAAGCCTTCAGCCAGAGCTCCAACCTCATCACACACAGTCGCAAACACACCGGATTCAAGCCGTTCGGCTGTGAGATCTGTTCCAAAGGCTTCCAGAGGAAGGTAGATCTTCGCAGACACCACGAGAGCCAGCACAGCCTTAAATAACGGAGGTTGTACATGGCGTGGCGGACAGCGGAGAGGAAATGAAGACCACCAATGGCTGTTGCTGGAAAAAAGACTCATGTTAAAGGGATATTTCACTCAAAAAATGAAAATTCTGTTATCATTTAGGCCCCATTTACACAGTGTGTTTTAAAATGAAAACGATCCTTGTCTACACTGGCGTTTCCACAGTTTCAGAAACGATCTCCACCTACACTACACGACCGAAAACGCATGTCGCATGCACACTGGGTATGCGCACAGAAGCGTAAACAGTTGCCTTATGCGCATGTAGGTAGCTGCAGTATTAAAAAATGCAGAGTTTAACTGCACAATGGCTGCTAAAAATGACAACAAAGCCAGCAAAGATTGCAGTTCAGTCTCCTTGTTATTGTTTACACAGTCGTCACGGACTTGGGCAGCCATCGTTTTCGAAGGTCTCCATTTTGGTCTGTTTATACTGAAACGCAACCCCGGCGCTTTCAAACTAAAACAAGGTCTGCAGTGTTTTCGAAAGTCTCAGTTTTCGAGGTTCGAAAACGCGGCGTAGTGTAAAAGACAGGCGTAACCGTAGCAAAACTTATGTGTTTTAAAACAAAAACACACTAGTGTAAACGGGGCCTTACTCACTGTCATGTCATTCCAAACAGTGTTGTTTTTGTTAACTAAAACTATAAAAATTGTTTTTAGTAATTGAAATAAAGCTGAAATAAAATGAAGTCTAAATATTACATGAAACGCTTTATGAAAATAAAAATAAATAAAAATAAGAAAAAAATGAAAATTAGAAATGTTGCAATGGGAACTAACTGAAGTTAGTTTAAGTTGAAGCACTAAAATGACTTAAACTGAAGCTATATAGAAAAATTAAAAAAAAAACGCATGACAAAAGCAACAAAATTACTAAAATTAAAATGAAAACTGAAAATATAAAAACTGAAAATATTCATAAATGCTAAAATATTATATAAATAACATCAAAATAACACCTCTGTAACATTTTTTCTTCTGCGAAAACACAAAAGAAGATATTTGGAAGAATGTTTTTTCCTATACAATGAAAGTCGTTTTTCAAAATACCACAGAATAAAGTAAGTCACACAGGTTTGGAATGACATGAGGGTGAGTAAATGATGACAAAATCTTTATTAAGACCTTTTTCGAAATGACTTTCTTTATTTTAGCCAATAATCCATCAAAACTGTAACCTGACAAGCAGGAAACCCGTCCATCAACTGATTAAAATGTCCATTTTAACTATGAAATCATACCAGGTACAGCATCCGCATGCTAGGTACAGCCACCATGAAGGAGTCTAAACATATTTTTCATTTTCTTTTATTTTAGTATAAAAAGTAGTAAGATTGTATGGTAATGTTTAGATTGAAGTTTTTTTCTTTTGTTGTGTTATTTATAGAAATTCTTGTCACAAAAATAGTGCTAAATAAATGGTATTGTTTGAAATGAGTTGTAAAGTGCTTGATCAATAATTCATAAACGTGGACTTTTAAATCTAGTTGTGATATGAAGAGAAAGGGGAGGGCTGCACATACTGTAAATGTGTTAAGAAATCAGTCCTGGTACAGTGTAAAATGAGAAGAGTCAGCAAACAAGGCTTAGCAGTGTTTGTCTTCTTGTGTCCCCGCCCTGTCGAGGATCCGGATACACAGTTCCGTTGGCCCTGCTGATGGTTCTTCACACTGCCAGAGGCTGTGTGAAATCTCTGGTGTGACTGGAGATAAAGCTTCATTCAAATAGGTACCTGGAACTCTACATGCAAATCTCCTGCCTGGCAGGTTTGTAAACTTCATGTGGCTGAACGAACGGACCTCGTGGGCTAGAGCTTGGAAGAGAAAGGCAGTGCAGCGAAACAAAGAAATTTATATTGATGAATGGGATGATTCCTGTGATTAAACTTTGACTTCTTAGTCTTAGTTGTGCAAACATTTTGACTAAAAAGATTTACTGACGTCTGCTTCTTAGGTCACTCCCCATCAGTGGAGTTCAAGCTGCTTTGCCAAACAAATTCCTACTGACACAGCTTTACGCACACCTCCCCTCTCAAACAAAAGAGACAGTTAGGAAAATCCAATCCATCCAATACAGCATACTGTAACATAAATGACACATTACACATCTTCAGAATGCTAAACCATGAATACCACCTGATCACAAAAGAAAAATACCAAAACATGGTCAGGGCAGGTATGTGCGGTCATTCAGCAAAGAGGAACTTATTTAGAAAAAAGCTGAAGAAAGTTAGTCAGAAATCTCATCACTTCCACTGCTGACCTGTTCCCCATCTGCGCCCTGCACACCTGCTTGCCTGTCTAAAAATTTAGGAACAGAAATCAGTGTCCGCATCAGGGTGGAAACAGTGCCTCTCTAGTACAGTTAGTAAACAAATCTGTGGTGCCCATGCAAATTATTATTTTCATTACCTCAGCAACGGGGTCTGAGTCAGACTGAGGACAGTTACTGCCACATCCTGGAACGAGACAGTAAATCCAACAGCAAATCACAATCTTGTTCAAGGAACCAATCGGTGTCAGATTTGGATGACTGACAATGTATGAGCAAACAGGATTTTAGGACTAAGA